>NW_026542597.1:71304090-71381205 GCF_028750875.1 Macrosteles quadrilineatus
CTTTGCAAAAAAAACTTCTACAAATACCAATGTGGTTCTAAAACCAAATTTGTAGAATTTATTTATTTTTCTAAGATTTACAGCAAAATATAAATATAAAAAGTACTAAAATCTAATTTTATCTGAAGATATCCTACAGCAAAGAAATAGATAAATTTATTATTTAAAAGGCTATAGAATTTTGACCTTATTTTGGGTAACCCTTTGGTCAATAGCATTAACAAATTAAAATCTTTCTAACACTTTACTTTTGGCAAGTTAAGTGCTCGTAGTGTGAACCACGATACCTAGAATAACAACGGCAAAGGACATCATTATGCACACTAGAGTGACTACAGGTCACTAAGTAAGGAAGTCACTGAATAGTCCCTGATTTCAATTTAAAACAAATCCGACTCAATTAATTTTTATTTGGAGACAAAAATAAGTAGTTGAACAATTTTCATATTTCATCTACCAAAATTAAAAGGAAAATTTAAAAATATCAGATAGCATATAAATTATGTATTTAGTCATAAACATTAAATTCTTTGAAGAATCAACACACTTTCATATTTTACTTTGTAATCAACTTGTGGCTTACAAAGTTTAAAATCATTTTGTTTGTTTTTAAGAGCATTTAACAGTCTCATAAAACCATGCATTTGCCAGTCCACAAGGGCCTTGAAGGCCCGAGCTTGAAAAGTAAAAAAAAACAGTGAGTAAGCCGACTCTTAAACTGTTTTCTAATTCAACAAAATCAGTACACATTTTCAAAGACTTCAACCTGGGTCACTGTGAATGTCATTGATTTTTAGAAGAAAACCCCATAGACATCTAGGTAAGTGATTGATTCATCGTACCTATCAAAAACATCTAATAACAACTAAAATGGTACAATAGGTAAATTAGGTTGTACAACTACTATTATTTCACTTTTCACTTTGACCTGATCAAAACAAGTCCTTTGCCGTCTATTCTAAGTAGAGTGCACGTATTGATTTGGTTTGATTGATTTGCTGCCTGCTAGAGAGGCCCGTGCTCGTCAGACGAGCAACCATGTAAGAACAGCATGCCGCTGTGCATCCCTCTGATTAGAGTGTGCGACGGACGAGCAGACTGTTCCGACGGCTCGGACGAGGCATCATGTCAGATACGACCTGGACGTGGTTGGTTTGGATTTGGATAACAGTAACTTGTAAAACCCCTTGCACATGGGCACAATAGTGGTCGCCAGTGATTAAGTGGTAAATTGGTAGTACGATAGAGGCGAGGTTATCAGCACTAGTTCAGATTAGTGGGGTTCGGATAAGCAGGAATTGTATTGTGTACTGCATCGCACAGAAGTAAACGGGAAATCATTGGCTGCTACTATTGTGCTATGTGCAAGGGAAAGAATTTTTATATGCTGAGAGATTTTTAAAAATCATAATTTACTCCCATAGGAAGTATTAAAACTAAAACAATAAGTGAAGATTTGTCTTATTTTGTAGGCTTTAGAGAACTGATAAATTTAGTAAGTGCTTACACATTTTCATTTTTGAATGAAATTTATTTTTTTTTTTTTTTTAAGCAGTTCAAAATATTTAGTAGGCCTACTTAAAATTTATTTACAACTGAACTTCTTCCCTTTAGCTTATAATTTTGTGTGCGATTATAACATGATTAAACGTATGAAATTAAATAAAATAAACATTTTAACTTTTTATTCAAAATATCCATCAACTTAAATTTAAAATGTTGTTTTATTAAATTTTTTTCATTAAAAGAAATTTGTGTTGAAAATGTATGTTTTTATGTTTAAAATTATGTTTAAAGTCGGGACCACATAAGTTTGCAGTTGGTGGCAGCCAATCACAAGACAAGGCTCGTGCGACGTTGCCACATCGCCAATGACAACACAAATTAAAATGTACAAAGCAATATTTTCAAATCAGCTGGTACTATTAGATTTGGCAACACCGCACCGTTCTCATTGGTTCATTCAACAAAACCATATGGTAAATAGGCTCCTCCCTCAACCGCAAACTTATGTGGTCCCGACTTTAGTAGACAAATACTGCAAAAACTAAATCGCAATTAATTCACATCACTCAATTTTTAAATAATTAACATCTTAGTGGTATCATATCATGATCACTGTTAATAACTATCTCTCCCATTCTCTTCTATTCTAATCAGTTCCTGATATAAAAATCCTGTAAATAACTCTAAAAATGTGCAGCTTAAACATTTTCTTTTCTTATTTGCTAAAAATAAGTGTAAAACGTTAACAGTTCTAAAACTACTGTGGGGTTTATCACAAGTCAATAATAAAACCTAGCATTATCTGTTAATTTTACTCTACTCCTTTCTCGTTTTCATATCATAAAAATATCATTTCTAATCAATTAAAACTAGTCTATTAGTGTGTTCTATGTGCCATACTTTTAGCCAGGACGTCAAAGAATTCTTCTATGGGTATGATTCCACCACTTTGGATTATATTTACTTAAAATCCATGCATGAACTTATCACCTTATATTATTTTTAATTGCATGATTATATAACTCATGGAGTGTATGGGGAAATTTTACCCTTGGAGTTGGTGGAATAATGGTTTTATTTAAAAGGTGTAATTTCAGCCTTAAACTTATAGTGGCTAGATAATTCAAGTACAGTAATTGTGACAAAATTGCCAACTCACTTTAAACAATGTTAAAATACTTAGTTGTTCAGTATCTACAGTAAACTCTTAAAAACCAACTCCAAGTACCTGCATGATTTATAACCAGTAAAGCAATTTTTAACCAATCTAAATTGTGGTTGTGCACCTAATAATATAAAAATGTTTCACTAAATTGCATGGGGAAAATGTTGGTTTCTTTTTCATGTTATTTCGTTTCAGATGTAAATAACCTTTGTGCAATTACAATAGTCATTGTACTCATCACTTTCATAGGTGATGAAAACTCTTAAGATGCGTCACTGTAGCAATTCTCCATCTCTATGTTTTATCATTAACAAATCATCAGTTAACATAGTTTTAAATTGTACTCCTGTAAAATGAAAATTACATAAAACGCATATTTGTGGCTACCAATTCACTTCATCTTTTTAATGTTTCCTACGTGTTCATAACACAGTTCAATTTTTTTTTTCTTTGGGTATCATTGTCATTGTGGTCAATATAATATTTTACATTGTTTGTTTCTATTACAAATAATAATATAACGTCAACTTTTTTTATCTACAGTTCATGAACCTATCTTGTAAATCAACACATCAACATTTCATTCTAAATATTTAACTTTATCAAAATTTTATACACTTTGTAATTAATGTAAATGTAAATATTGTTAAGATAAACATATACTTTGGCAGGTTTGAATGAGGTTGAGCTGCAAATCGAGGCAAGCAAGCGAGAGGTGCATTACGGAGATACAGTTGACTTACGATGTACTGTGCTCGGACCGTCCAACGTCAAGCAATATTGGTCTCTTAGTGACGGACGAAGTCTGCCTTCCAATGCTCGGCAGAGCGGCCAAGTTCTTAGGTAACATAAAAAACTATCAAATTTAAAGTACCTGTGATTTAGCCAAACAATCCTGTGTTATTATGGTGTATGTGTTACAAATAATTGTAAGACAAAGTAGTGACCCTAAATTTTGTAGATTATCAGAAATCAAAACTCACCCCTCTCGCACTGAAGTCTGAGACGCTAACCACAAATCTAGCAATACATTCCACGTCCATACACTTGTGAATATATCACCAGGTGCTAAAATGTCGTCAGAGATATTTTTGGTGTTGTATGATTCAGTATTTGTGTCCTATATTGATTTCTATCTATCAAAACACAGTTTTCCAACCCCTTAATTTAGCTTTACCAAGAAAAGATTATTTCAGTTACGGTACCAACAATATAGAATATAACAAATCTTTAATCTAGTGAACTGTGTTGATTGTTAATTTTTTTTATTGGCCAACAATTGACTAAATGTAAGGTACACCATTGTCTGAATAAAGTAAGGAGTAAACTGAGCTTTTATATTTTGACAGATGTCTTCTAATATTTTTCTATCTTTTCAGAATAACCCAAGCTACATCTGAGAACAACGGAACGTACAGATGTACTGCTTATCTAAACAACAACCGTTACGACAAGGACTATTTACTCTCTGTATTTGGTAAGTACTTTATTTGGTGGAGAAATTTAAGTTGTCTTTCCAAGCACAATCAGAAGACTAAATGTATAGAATTAAAAGTGAGAATTTAGTGAGTCGGTGGCTCAGTTGGTAGCGTCGCGGACTTCGGGCCCAAGGCAGCGATGTCGTGGGTTCAGATCCTGGTCACTGCCACTAAATTTTATCAGTACAGTTCACCTTTGTACTCTACCGGGTCACTCCTTGCTTTACAGTAAAAGTTAGCAACCGCACGGGCAGTTAGTCTATGTGGACGGGCATTTGCAAGGTTAAAAGAGGCCCCCAACCTCTTAAAACAAAAACAAAAATCGAAAACTAAATTTTATCATTTATTTGAACATACTTTTAGTCTTTCTATGGCTAATTATGTATTTGTTTAGTATTAATTATAAGTGTTAAAAACAAAGGTGAAAACTAAATTTGCCATTCATTTGAACATTATCGTAGACTTTTGATATCTTAACTTAATATGTACATATTTAAGTATATTGTGTTAGAACAATCTTTGAGGAATATTAATATTTTAAGTTTGAACTAAGATTGTATGATTATTTTACATGCTCCTGCTTCAATTGAATTTGGTAAGTTAATACAAATTAATTGTAAATATTATTGTAACAATTTAGTATCTTACACTTAACTGCTGCAGAAGCTACTTAATCCAAGAGTTCTTTTTAATGTTGACTAACAGTTCAGGTCCACTTTAAACCAATTTATAACAAATTCACAGATCTGGTAATAGATTTTAAATCTGAGTTTTTTGCAAACACAAACCTCATCTCATCAATTTACCAGCAGATTCTTCAGTCACATAGCTCATCTTAAATTGTTTGATCTTGCATACATTGAATTAAGTTAATTTGATTTGTGTGTAGATGATCGGCCGACCCACGATGCCGCCTCAGCCGAGACAGTGACAGCTAATTACGGACAGACAGTGGACCTTGTGTGTAACATTGATCTGGAGGGTCCCATCACTCACACCTGGACCAAGCATGGAGGAGTGTTGCCGTCAAACGCTCAGATATCTGGGGTTAGTATACTATTACATCCACTCATAATCCATTATAAAGGTTTTTTATGTAATGGTGTGATATTTCAAACAAGGTGACAAGGTTATTTTATTTTAAAGAGTTACAATTGCCACTTAAACTACCTTTTGCTAGCAACATACCTTTTGCTAGCAGCACACCTTTTGCTAGCAGCACCCCTTTTGCTAGCAGCACACCTTTTGCCAGCAGTACACATTTTGCTAGCAGCACACCTTTTGCTAGCAGCACACCTTTTGCTAGCAAACACACTTTTTGCTAGCAGTACACATTTTGCTAGCAGCACACCTTTTGCTAGCAGTACACATTTTGCTAGCAGCACACCTTTTGCTAGCAGCACACCTTTTGCTAGCAGCACCCCTTTAGCTAGCAGCACACCTTTTGCCAGCAGCACACCTTTTGCTAGCAGCACACCTTTTGCTAGCAGCACACCTTTTGCTAGCAGCACATCTTTTGCTAGCAACATACCTTTTGCTAGCAAACACAATCCAATGACCTAGGCGATTTAATAAGACGTCTCACATATGTTTTGAAGATCAGCTGAGTAACTTAAATAACCACATAGCTGATGTAATGGCTGATTAGACGACAGGGAAATTTAAAGTAAAGTAGTTGCCTTTCTAACTAATTGCTCTGTGTATTATACCATATAATCACTGGTTGTCTTGTCTACTTGCAGAAACACCTGACCATCCCGGCTGTGACATACAAGGATGCAGGACTCTACATCTGTACGGCCAGCAACGGCAACATCACCGTAGACATTCCCATGATCACCCTGGTTCACGGTGCTGTGCCGTTCTTTGCTCAGGCACCCAACTCTTACCTGGCGCTGCCGACGCTACCCAACACCTATCTTTCCGTTAGCCTGGAGATCACTTTCAAACCGGAGAACCCTAATGGTAAGTGGTTAGGTCTACTTTGAATGTTAATATCGGTATTAATAAGGCTTTTACATTTTCATCTATTAAAATTATTTTTCACCAATTGAAACAGTGCCTTTTTCTGTAATCTTTGTAGATTAGAAAGTCATTACAGAAAGGGACCGATAAAGTCATCTGTGGTAAAAGTATTATTTTCATTTTTATCACGCTGATTTTCTGATTTATTGTTTGACAGGTTTGATCCTGTACAACGGTCAACACCCAGATGGTAAAGGCGATTTCATCTCGTTCGGTTTACGAGACGGAATTCCCGAGTTCCGGTTTGATGTCGGTTCTGGACCAGGAATCATCCAAGGCTCTCAGAAACTGTCTCTCGGAGAGTGGCACACTGTGCAACTGAGTCGGTTCAAGAAAGACGGTCAGTTGAACTTCAGACTGTAGTATATAAGCTGTATGACTGTATTTTGGTTTATAAGGGTGGTCTTCACTGTCATTGTAAATTAAAAACTCTTGAATAACTGTCTACAGATCTAAAAACATGTATATTTAATAATTTAGTAAGCAATTTTTTATGTTACTTATCCATGTAGTTTGATAGTTTGCACAATTCAAAAACAATTTTTGTCAATTTTAAGTCTCTCTTGCAATTACAGAAACATAATCATCTTCAACTCACCCTACCAGCAATAGTTTTCAGGACGGTAGAATACGTCTTCATTATCACTCGGGACGCAGTGAAATCGATAATGATCGGATCAAATCCCATCCCAAGAAAATCCTCAATCAAATTTAATCCAAACCCGATGATCGGGAATATTTTTTCCCAAAATTTTCCATTCCTACACAAAACGCTTATATTCAAAAATAGGGCTTATTCTGGTGGGCCACAGGAACCTGAAAAATTCAGATGTCTGTTTTTAACCTGTAAGTTTGATGTGTGTATGCAGGAACCATGTATGTGGATGAGAACCAGTACTACACAGGCAAGTCAGTGGGCCGCATGCAAGGATTGGATCTCACCCAGCCATTGTACTTGGGTGGAGTGCCTGACTTCACTAGAATACACAGTCAGAACGGCTTCGACACAGGATTTGTTGGTTAGTAATAGCACTTATATTCTTATACTAGCTGTTGTACCCGTTCTTTGCAACGGGAAGAGGACACAAAATACAAACATTTTAATCTTTACATCTGCATATGTTGCATATAATAGTTACACATCCCCCAACGCTTTTAGAAACAAAATTCAACTTTTATAGCCTTAATAGAAATGTTTAAGTTATATGACTTTTAAATCTGGTAAGTAGTGGGTACCACCATTTTGGTTTTGATTAATTTTAAATCTTGTGTAGGCTGATATGAGAAAAACTTACCAAATCTTCGAATAAAACATTGACTTACCTTCATCTTACATATCTTTTAATTTATTATTGACATTTTAAATTTCAATTTTGAAGTTGCAAAAATACTAATTATTAAATTAAAATGAACATTTTTTAAATTTCACTCTTCTTTATATTAAATCTAGGGATGGACGGGATTGGATTTTTAGTTCGGGAAGGGACGGGACGGGATTTTTATTTCCTTCCCTATTTTCGGGACGGGCTGGGACGGGATTTTTTTCTGTGCATAAAAAGAAAGTACTGTATTGCAGTTACCAAAAAAGTCATACGAAATCAATTTTTACCATTCGTGGCACTGATCTATAAAAACCAAAAAATGGGTAACAATTTACAGGTACCGACAAGTTACAGGCGAGTAACTTGTGACTCGCGGGTCACGGCGCGATCGTCGGTATGACTCCGCGGTCACGGCGCGATCGTCGGTATGACTCCGCGGTCACGGCGCGATCGTCGGTATGACTCCGCGGTCACGGCGCGATCGTCGGTATGACTCCGCGGTCACGGGGTTATCGTCAGTATGTCTCGCGATCACGGCTCGATCGTCAGCATGACTCCGCGGTCACGGCGCGATCGTCGTCATGACACGCGGTCACGGCGCGATCGTCGGTAGGACTCCGCGGTCACGGTGCGATCGTCGTTGTGACTCGTGGTCACGGCGCGATCGTCATTATGACTCCGCGGTCACGGCGCGATCGTCGGTAGGACTCCGCGGTCACGGCGCGATCGTCGTTATGACTTGCGGTCACGGCGCGATCGTCGGTATGACTCGCGGTTACGGCGCGATCGTCGGTAGGACTCCGCGGTCACGGCGCGATCGTCGTTATGACTCCACGGTCACGGCGCGATCGTCGGTATGACTCGCGGTCACGGCGCGATCGTCGGTAGGACTCCGCGGTCACGGCGCGATCGTCGGTATGACTTCGTCTCCTGCGTTCGCGGACCTATCGCTCGCAATAACGGCGTTATCGGCACTCGCGAAGCGGAAAAATCGCCGACGATCGGACCAAATCCCGTCCCGAAAAATTCCCGAGTCAAATGTAATCCCGTCCCGATAATCGGGAATATTTTTTTCCCGAAAAATTCCCGAAATTTCGGGACCCGTCCATCCCTAATTAAATCACAAATCCTTCCATCTTCATCTTCAGTTTCTTCACTCACAATAAATCATTAACAAAACTAAGTCAGCTGTTATAAACTTTAGAAATATTGCTGTGCCTTATCAATACAGTTTTTGAAATATTAATGAAACTATATCTATAGGTACTATAAAAATTTTTAAACAAATAATTTAGCATTAAAGACAGCAGACAAAACTAATATGATTTTTTAGGACTAAAAAATGTAATAGCAAATACAGTATATGTTTCATTGCATCTCTGATTCCACCCTACAAAAAATCAACAAACAACTTAATATACAAACTCGTTCTTTTAATCACTTCCATCGTGCATTGCCTTTACATTTTCACACTTACCATTAAGTAAACATAGTAACAGATATTTCATTGATTTTAGAAACAAAAGAACACTGTGTACTGCTTAGTTTTATGATATTTTCCTTGGTTTAATTTAGGGATGGACGAGATTGGATTTTTAGTTCGAGACGAGACGAGACGAGATTTTTTATTTCTCATAAAATTTCGAGACGAGATCGAGACGGGATTTCCCTTCTCATACACAACGGGAAATGCACGTTCAAAATTTTTACCTGATTTTGTAACATTGTTAGATGACTGTTTAAATACAAAAATAATGATAATAGGCAAGAATATTTACAATCTTTTATTAAAAAACATCAGCATAACATTTTTTTATTAATCACGCCTAACTTATTAAAAATGCCTAGGAAACATAGTGATATCAGTTAGGATAGAGTTCAACTTATCCTAAAATAAAATAAATCATAGAATAAAAGCAATATTAATTTTCATAAAATAGTTACTTGTTTTGACTTTTTATAGAAGGCTAATAAACCTCACACTACTTACACTTAACAAAACTTCTCAAATGTTATTAAAGTAATATTATTAAAATAATTAAAGTAATATTTACATTTAAAGAATTAATTAAATAAGAACGCCTTCGCAAAGGAAACGCAACTACAACACGCTCCTGTATTGCGGGTATTGCATTGACTTTCTGCAGGCGTTTTTAATTTTTTTTTTTTTTTTTTTTATTCTCGTCTCGATAAAAATCTCGGCCAAAATGAAATCTCGTCTCGTGTAACGAGATTTAAAATTTCCCGAAAATTTCCCGAAATTTCGAGACTTGACCATCCCTAGTTTAATTTAATCAGTGGTGTGGCAAAACACAAATAATAAATGTATCAAATAAAGTAAATGTGAACTGAAATTTATGTTAAGAAAAAATAAGAGTATTTTGTATTAGCATTTGATAATTAAATATAGTTACATATATACAACAGATTTTAGAACACAAAAATCAACGTACAATTTAGTTATTGATGATATTCTTTAGTTTAATTTAAGCGAGCATAGGTTAAGCAAAACACAATAAATTAATTTTCCTAAATATACATATAAAAAACAATGTGATGAGCAAGTTATGTTAAGTTAATCTAATACATGCTAAGCAGTTAGAATTTATTTAAATTAGTCTTCAAATTAATTCTGTAATTTTAATACTGTTTCAATGAAAACATATCAATAACATTATTTTCATAACTTATACGCTTTAAAAAATCCAAAGCAGAGCCGGAGTTGATACAGCAATGGTTATAGAATCTTTTTTTTCTATAATCATTGACATGGTTTTGGAATAAATAATCCATGATAAAAGGTTAGATTAAAATAAACCTACCTCATAGTTATGGAAAATATCATATTTAATTTCTTTGTATCAGCTGTCTGAAATTGTGAAATATGCAGTTTAGCAGTTCTTCTTGTTTACATTTAAATGTCAAAGCAAATGTAAACAAACGTTGTTAGTATTCTCATCACAGCCATGGAGACCAATCAATATTTACTTTTAAAATGGTCACTTTAGGACTTTTAAAGCCAAAGGGGCAAAGCCTACGGTCAGTATCGAAATTTGAATAGTCCTATAATGGTCCTTGGTATGGTAGCTACATTTTTGTAAAATTTAAGCCCAGTTGGTTCAGTAGTTGCTGCACCTATTAGTAACACACATACAGACAGACACCGTTAGATTTTTATATAATTGTATAGATTGTATAGATATAGATAGTTTCCTATTTCCACATCCAAGAACGATAGGCTCTAGTGAAACGATTTACACATTCATTCGGCTAGGCCTAAAGGACTACTTATCACAAAGCTAAATTCATTTGATTGGTGGGATTTAAGCCCAATATCTCGGAGGACATGATACCCTGCTCCCCCAATAAATAGCACTCACTACACAGACCAGCTGTATCCAGTTTTTACTCCCAGAACACAGTTGCATGAGCCTCTAATAGAATGTTTATTATAGATATTATTTATCCAAAATCTTTAGAAATTTTTCAGAAAAACTTTTGTTGATTTATAGTTTGAATAAAAATATGTGCATAAAGGTTTTTGGCTATTTATCCTTAAATCAGTACAATTTGTGTTTTGAAAGTTGTATTAGAAACTCTTTTTAAATTGGAGATCCAATTGGTCATTATTAATTAAATTCCGGTAAATAAACATAATATGGCATAGTTATTCCATATACTGTATATTGTTGGCATATTTATTGTTGTCTTTTGGGCCTTGCAACAAAAATGTTTTCGTTGATCAACTTTTCACCTCTCTCAAACTTATATATTCTTCATTCTTATCAGGTTGTATCAGCCGACTTGTCATAAACGACAAAGAAGAGATTGACATAATGCAGGAGAAGAAGGATGCAGAAGGAGTTACGACTTGTGAGACTTGTGCAGTCAACCCATGCGTCAACTCTGGCGTGTGTCAAGAGGCTCCTACCAAGGTGAATCCAATGTAACGTTGTAAACAATATGTTTAGAGAGGGTGAGCTCTTAATGCAAGTGTGTTCTTTTCATTAAAAGGAACCAAAATTTTGGGTATACGATTGATTGATTGGGGAGGACCACTACCAAGGGTGTCAAAGGCATGAGTTTCTTTTACGATCTCCGTTCAGTATCTCAGAACCGTTAAACTTGAGTTGCTTGGTGAACTGCAGTATGATGTCCATGGGCTCTTCCTGAGGCAAAGGGTTGTCCCTGTATTTCTTATCTCATTCAGATTTGATTAGAAGAGGCTTATTCCCTGACAATGAAGGTGTCAAAGGACAGGATAAGCAGCTTTACCTTAAAATTTGTAGACATACCACTTCACAAAAGTAACACAAAAGAAAACCCAAAGGAAAAACAAGGAAGTCATCCAGAATATAGTGACTCCCAAGTCCCAAAGTCCCAATGTTGAAAAGGGGGACAGTGGGCTTGAAATATTCAAATTGATCCCTTTTTTTGTTTTCTATTTTGTTACTTTTGTGAAATGGGATGTCTGCGATGTTTAGGTTAAGCTTGCTTTTCCTGTCCATTGTCTCCTTCATAACCTCATTCACAGATAAGCAGTGAAGTAAAAGATTAGCAATCTCCTTGGACTCCCCACATTTATTACATGTAGTGTCCCAATTGTAGACATTTAATTTAGGTTCTTATGAAAATGTAGCCATTTTTATTGTCTGAAGACTACATTATGTTTTTTTTGTATATGTGAAATTAGTTTAATTTGTGTACTGATTTCATTTTACTATCACAGTCTGGATATACTTGCCTGTGTCCGAGAGGATTTAGTGGATTGAACTGCTCTCACGAGGGTGAGCCGTGCTACCCAGGTGCTTGCGGCTCGGGACGCTGCATTGATACGGACGACGGACTCGAGTGTTACTGCGGCATGGGCAAGGCCGGGGATCGCTGTGAACGTGATGTCTCCATCACTGAGCCAGCCTTTGCCAAGAACTCCTTCCTTGCATACCCTACGCCAAAGACTCTAAACAAGTAAGTAATTCTGTAAACTAATCTTTAGTTAGGTTAGCTCTAGGAGCTGAAAAATGGATTGGGTTGACTACTTAGGACTTTGATAGAACTTCTGCAATCTTTGTTAAATGTTTTCAAGTGTTGTGTAATGCATTGGGCCAAAATCTTATCGTAACTGAGTTTTGGCCTAAAACATCAATATGTTCATTGTGGGGTGTTGCTAGGGGTTATACTATTGTCTGGGTGGCTCAGGTAAAATCCAGCTGATACCTGAGGCTTTTTAACATTTTATTATTGTTGACATAGTGGTTCGGATCCCGTTTCGCTTTATTGGATGGCTGCCTTCACT
Organism: Macrosteles quadrilineatus; assembly: GCF_028750875.1. NCBI lineage: Eukaryota > Metazoa > Arthropoda > Insecta > Hemiptera > Cicadellidae > Macrosteles > Macrosteles quadrilineatus. Next base: position 71,316,883 of record NW_026542597.1, read on the forward strand.
TTTAAGTATTTCAATATAATTGTATTATTCGTTAAGTGTAATATTCCAAAATCCTTCTAAAATTATATTTTATCCAACAAAAATTAAAAGTAGGTTACAAAAAGTGCAACTCAACATCAAATGATGCATTATTTTCATCCTAATAACTAGAACTGGATTTGAAGCTTTGATTTTTACAACAAAATTGTTTGTTCTCAGGATCAAAATAAGTCTCAAATTCAACCCGACAGACGACTCCAACGGACTACTGCTGTACTGTTCTGAAAATGACGACGGAGTTGGTGACTTTGCCTCCCTATCCATCCGAGACAGACGACTTGAGTTCAAGTTTGATTCTGGTTCAGGTATGTACTGTTTCATCTTCTAAAATGGTTATCGTAAGTGGAGAGACTTCAAATTTGAACGTCCATCAAATTTGCAGGTAGTTTTCAGAAAGTAAGAAAGAGTGCTTCTAAGTATCAGCATAGATTCAGATTGAACGTACTATCTTATCAATTTATCATAATTTTATATGAGCTGAATGCATATTTATGTTCATGTAACGTACTATTTATTTAATGTTCAAGTCTCGAAATTTCGGGAAATTTTAAATCTCGTTACACGAGACGAGATTTCTTTTTGGCCGAGATTTTTATCGAGACGAGAATAAAAAAATAAAAAAAAAAAAAAAAAAAAATTAAAAACGCCTGCAGAAAGTCAATGCAATACCCGCAATACAGGAGCGTGTTGTAGTTGCGTTTCCTTTGCGAAGGCGTTCTTATTTAATTAATTCTTCAAAAATGTAAATATTACTTTAATTATTTTAATAACATTTGAGAAGTTTTGTTAAGTTGTTAACAGTGTGAGGAATGTTTTATTACTATAAAAAAGTCAAAACAAGTAACTATTTTATAAAAATTAATATTTTATTTTATGATTTATTTTATTTTAGGATAAGTTGAACTCTTTTAACTGATATCACTATGTTTCCTAATCGTAGGCATTTTTAATAATTTAGGTGTGATTAATAAAAAAATGTTATGCTGATGTTTTTTAATAAAAGATAGTAAATATCCTTGCCTATTATCATTATTTTTGTATTTAAACAGTCATCTAACAATGTTACAAAATCAGGTAAAAATTCCGAACGTGCATTTCCCGTTGTGTATGAGAAGGGAAATCCCGTCTCGATCTCGTCTCGAAATTTTATGAGAAATAAAAAATCTCGTCTCGTCTCGTCTCGAACTAAAAATTCAATCTCGTCCATCCCTAAATGTTATATCATTTTTAAACTTTTCTCACCAAATGTTTTTTATTTACAAGCTATTGCATGTCTGGTGCTATAGGTAAAGATTAAATTGCACAATGTCAAATTCACGCTAAAATATGGGTAAATAAAAGTAAAAAAACTAAGTTTAAATCAATTTCAAATTCAACCACAACTAACCATGTTATTGATATTTTTCCATCAATTTATTCATGCTTCTGTTCATTCCTCCATAAACCAACCTTGTATTTATAAATTTGAATGTACAAACATTGTTACAATTGCAGGAGTGAACACGCTGCAGAGTATCCGAGAGATAGTGCCCGGTCAGTGGGTGACGGTCAACGCAGGGTTGTCAGGTTTGGACGCGCAGCTGTCTGTGACTGGAGACTTACCGGTGTCCAAGGGTGTGTCCGCAGGAGTGTTCAAGTTTACAACTCCGTTGTACATTGGAGGCTTTGACAAGTCAAGGATAAGACCGGCCGTTGGGGTCGGTGTCCGCCAGGGATTCCACGGATGCATCGCTGAGGTGACAATTCTTTTTGGATATTTATTTTTAATGCGTTTACCTGATGCAATTTTCAACGGTTTTTAAGGGAATGGTCCAAATAGTACTTACTTCATTACTTTGTTACTTCACAATCAAAACAGCTTCTTCCCAGGTTGAGAAGATTTTATTGTATCCCGCTTAAATATATTGAAAAATCCCACTTTATCACACATGGATTGTTGATAAAACTTTGCTCCATCCCGAGTGATCTTTATAGCTTTTTAAACTTTGCTATAGTGTCAGTAAACACCGTAGGTATGCCGTCCAATGATTTATCATGGGTGTTACTAGGGATGTAGTTTTGTGTCAAGAAAGATTGAATATTAAATGTTAATTATAACATCAGAAAAATTTTCTAAGATACAGTAATCAAGTCTGGAATGCATGTTACAAATTTAGAACATTTCAAGGCACAATTTTTCGGGAGGATTTCAACATTAAAAGTGATTATCAGGCTTACTAATATTTAATGAGAAAAGGGCAAGCTGGTTTAGTACTGAAGTGTTGGGTTCGATCCCCAAGGTCTGGGGTTAAAATTTAGCCAATTGTTAATGGCTATATCTAACTGACCCCAACCCTCTAGGCTTAGCCTGAAGTAATGTGCAGAACGTTTTTTCTAGAGTCTAGCATGCTAGTATATTTAATGACATATTATCAGATTTTATTTTATATTTGAAGCATGTGGTACAGCATTTGGTTTAAACAAATTATTAGAATTTTTTTTAAATTTCTTTATGCATCCGACAGGTACAAGTTTCTGGTCTCAATCTGGATCTGATTCGGTCGGTGGTTGACTCGGCCAACATTGAGCAATGCTCTAGTGGCTACGGAGATCCGTGTCAGTTTAGACCCTGTCAGAACAACGGCGTCTGCTACACTCTACCTGACGGCAAGAGTTACCAATGCAGCTGTCCCACTGGATACACGTAAGTTACATTTGAAAATTGTTTATTTGATCTAATGTTTAAAACTCAAATTTACACTCTGAAACCATATTTACTTGTCTGGTTATGATCATGAAAAATCAAACACAACAGTTAAAAGAAAACTCACAGAGACTGACAGAATGTATACAAAATGTTTCAAAGTAGGCTACTTTGAAAATACCTTCGGTGTAATAATAGTAAAGATTCAATCAAGGGCAGGGTTTCCAGAAAAATATAGTAATCAGTAATCACTCTTTATTCTATTGTCGGTAAAAAAATATACATGCATTGGCATGTGTCCACAACATCTTAAATGCATTGTACTACATTTACATGCCTAAATAGTAAAAATCCCTCCGTTCTTAAAATGTCTCTTCTCTATTAAAGACAGGAGCGTTTAATTTTGGCCCTTCTCTTGATTTTTTGAAACTCATCAAATAAATTTATAATTTGAAACTATTCCAGATTTTAAATGGTTTTCAGATTTTAATTTACGTTTTACCCATTACTATTGATAGATCATCCAATGTAAATATTTACTATCACACTTATTTTCTCATTTTATAGAGGTGAGGACTGCGAGACTGAACAAGACATGTGTGCAGTACTACAGCCTTGCCAAAATGGGGGATCTTGCGTCGGAACACCAAGCTCGTACAAGTGTGACTGCCCCTTCGGATACGCAGGCCCTACATGTACAGAGAGTAAGTAATCTGTTCCGACAACTTACATGTGTAGCTCGTCACAGCATTTTCCTGCGAGATAGTCGTACTGCTAACGCTCTAGCCCTCTAGTAAGTATGTTGAATCAAACCTTCAAGAGGAGATCACCAACCTCTTTAAATTTGCGTGCTCATTGTGGCAAACGACCCGTTTGACCGACGGTGGCATGGTAGCTCAGTTGGCTTAGAAGTTGCACTGATGAGTGTAGCGTAGAGGTCTTTTTACATGCGTGGGTTCGAATCATGTACATGTACAATTCATATTGATCTTACTAATGTGTTGCTTAGCTGGAGTGGAGGGCCCTAGGCCCACTTTTATAAATGGGCAGACTGGGCATATGCCCAGGGGTGCCCAAGGTTTGGGGGCGCCCCTCAACCACCGCCTGCCCGCACTAGGAAAAAATGGGGCCACTGCTTTTGGGTTTGCCCAGGGCTCCACTGACCCTTAACGTGGCCCTGGAGGGCACAACTTAAATTTAACAGTGTCCGGTTTGGGTGGAAGTTGACAGCATTAGTAAGTTTAATAAGGAGTGCAGACACACCTGTTGTGCTTCTTTTTACATTGGTAAGACTGTTGCCCTTGTAGGAAGGGGCCTTAGCCTCAGTTCCCTAACTCTACTCTACCTCTAATTTTCTCATTCAAGCTGGCTAAACTATCACTAACATAAGAGCTGGCCTTCCAATCTGCAATTTACAAATTCTTTACATTACTAATGAGATAAAAATTACTTTTTAGGAATTGAGTTCAGAACAGAGGTTCAATTCAACGGGGATGGCTACATAGAACTGAGCAAAGACTTGCTTCCGCACACCGATCCGGATAAAGCAGAACAGATCAATATAGAGTTTACCACATCACAAGCAAACGGTCTGCTGCTATGGCACGGCCAGACACCGCAAATGGATGGAACAGGACAAGACTATTTGTCAGTCGCCGGTGAGTAACTTAGCTGTTGCCGTCACACTTAATTTGCAGTGTTCATTGATGAATGTTAATGTACCAAATAGTTTTTAATTGAGTAAAAAATTGTATCTTACCTGTCGTAATAAATGTCAAACTACTTCACACTTTTTGTTTTACCAATTTATTGAGCAATGCCTTTTATATGTAAGATCACAATTTTATAACATAGAAAACAGCAGAGATGTACAGTCATGACACTAAGTTGTAACGTAAAATAAATTTACATCATATAAAAAGTTATCATTACTACTTAGATTACTAGGACTACTTAGTGATGAAGATTTTAAGATGGAAATGAATAAATTTCTTTGTAATCAGCCATTGTACTCCATAGAGGGCTCAACTCCTTTAGACTTTGATTAATTTAAGATCTCTTTTGCATCACATGTTACAGTGGTAGACGGCTACTTACAGCTCAGTTATGAACTGGGCTCCAGGCCTGCAGTGATCAGGTCCACACAGCGAGTCGACGATGGAGAAAGACATTCCGTAGTCATCAAGCGGCAAGGCAAGGACGGCTTGTTGATACTCGATCGAGAGAGTCAAGTGTTTGGTGAGAGCGGCGGACTGCTGACGCAACTCAATACCGCCGGAAACATCTATGTCGGTCAGTGGAACTACATGTCTTAACCGTTGAATTTTCAATAGTAGACAATATACTAATCTGTATGGAGCTGAAGCAAATTTTTAATTCAAATACATGTTTAAATACCCACTAAACATTTCCGTGTTCTTTTTGGGCAAGCAATAAAACTTCTAGTAATAGTAATCAATTCATCGCCTTTTTTATTTTCTATTCTTACAAAAAATAATGTCTTGCAGGTGGTTTACCCAACATAGAGCACATGGCGCCTAACAGCAACATAACCAACTTTGTCGGCTGTATACACTCCCTGCAGATCGAAGACTCCGGGGTCATCAACTTTGCGGAGAAAGCGATCAGCTCTGTAAATGCATTACCATGTCCAAGGTAAACATTTAACCAACCAATAAAGCCTAAGCCTTTGAGAACTGTAGGGCTGCATGGTCACAGTAACAGCCTACCAGAGGCGACCTATAGTGAAAAGTTACATTGCTTGGTTTGAAGGCTAACTAAGTATAATGTCCTTGTGAGTTCAAAAATAGCCAGTCTATTTCAAGATGACTACGAACTACGACTCACCATTGCCAAAATCCAACATGTTTAATGGTACAGAACTAACCAGTTGGATTGTCTATTTGCCTTGATTAAAACATCTCTTAATACCAACGTTTGGCTACTTGATTGATCTTGACAGATTTGTTTAATACGCTACTACTAAGCAAGAAATGGCGTTTTGTGTGTCGGAGATTCTTCAAACTAGAGGTGTTATGACTGTTCAACAAAATCTCTGAAATGTGTTCATAAAGGACCATTCTTATCTTAATTGCCTATGTGGGGAAGAAGTTTTGTTGAACAGTCACATTAGCTCTAGTTTTAGCAAACTCCAACTCACAAATCACCTTTTGGAAAACCAAGTTTCTGTTGTAAACACTGAAAAAATTATTAATATTATTGACATAATTTCTGTTTTAACTAGAAACTGACTATCTACTTTCTATAGATTTATTTGTGTTAAAAACAAGTATTGTTAACTCCGTTGTAAAAATGATTTAGTGTCCTAACGCAAAGTATGAATATGTTTAATAATTTGATGTTTAAATATAACATTGATATGGTTTGTATGTTTTAAGAGTAATATTTTAAACAATTTGGGTGCTACCAGCAAAGAGCATTCATTAATTTTACTAACATATTTATTTTGTTCCTTATGCTTACTCATGGACTAACAGGAAGCGTCGAGTGATAGTAAAACCTACAAAATGGGTTCCGTCTTCTTTAGTTTTTGCTAAAACTCGCCACAACAAAACTACCCACACAACCCACCACCTAAACAAACACCTAATTACAACAATGGCTATGGGTTCTCAAAACAAAAGTGCCCAAAGGCATTCCTCGTTTAGTAACGTCCTTGTCTATTTTCTCTTAGCCATTTCTATGACAGTAAATTTAAGTTAAATTTATAATTAATATGACTTTACACATAACATAACATAAACAACTTATCTTAAACACCATAAGAATGAAAAACTTTGTAATCCATAAAAATATTCTTAAATGGCGACTAATACAGGTTACAACATTAAGTACTCTCAGTTATTTTTCGTAGTCCTTAGTTAGTCGCTAATTTATAATATTCTATGGGTTGTTTGGTTATTTTATTTTATTGCTTAAGAGACTATGCCTATTTGCTTGGTCTGGTAAGTACAAATGACCCATAAACAGCAATAAAATAAAATCTGCTTAACATTTTATTGTGAGTTGTATTGGAATTCATAGTTTATAATGAATATTGACTTAATAAATAGAATTATATTATGTTGGAAGTATGACCAACATGTTAAGGTGAGTAGATTAACTAACCAGATACGGTAATTCTGTTATATAAAAGCAATAAATATACTGTCAAAGTATGTGATTGGGAATTAGTACTCCAAATAAGTAAATGCAACTTTTAAACTCTGGAGATTTACTTGCTTTTATCTTACACTTGACTATAGATAGTTTGAAATTTGACATTTTGAAAGTGCAAACAAGTCCGATGTATATATATTTTACCACCAATTTATTTGTTTTGTTTCTTTGTGTGATATTTGGAATAAAGTCGCCCATTTTTTTTATATTGACTACGTTTAGGCTAGTTCATAATATTTGTTACACCTATGTATTATTTTATTCAGTTGAGAATGGGTAAAAATAATGCCCCAGTTACCTTGTGCTGAGTGCCATAAAATATTTTAACATCTATTTTAACGATACAATTTTTCTTGGGAGTTTTTAAAAGCAATGGTTTATGAAGTAATGAAGCAAATATTTAGTAGTTAAGTGTAAAAAACCCCCAAAAGAAATGTCAGATGTCAAGAGTCGTATCTTTTTCTGCCTTTGTTTACTCTCTTGTAATTTTTACAACAGGGTTCTCTTTGTTTGATATTTAACTATAGTTCGGCCGCTTAGAAAGTGACCTACTCCAGCAGTTTAGCATTAGTGCGCAGGTCGTTTTCTAAGCTGCCGAACTATAGCCTAACGTTTGACTGTATATTGCTGATGGTTCAGGGGATTGGTGCAAATGTTAGAAATTGTTAATATTCAAGCTATACAGATAACTGAAATAACACATATTTTTACAAGATTGGTTATTAGTTGTAAATATTGCTATTTTAGTTGTATTATTTGTCATTATTATTTATATTTTGTTTATTTTCATTAGTAAACTTTTAACATATTTATGTCCTCAGTTCGGACGATTACGAAGACGAAGAAGATGCTGGAAGAGGAGATGTTGGAAAATAAAAGCGAGTCACGCTTTAGAAAATAATCATCAACCTCCGAGTCAATTTGTGTTCATTATTTGTGTAGGGTCCTTTTATAGTTTATTGTTTTTTTATCCATATTGTTTAATTTATTACATTTTGTTGACTAGTAGTTTACTTATATACCGTAGAAAGCGATATGGACATAGAAACAATGAATTTAAAAGTATTGAACTGCCTCACGTAATTGTTACTAACCGCTTCGTGCCATAAAAATAATTAATCTTAACCATTAGATGTATTCCAAAGAGTTGTCCCTTGGCTTCCAGTACTGCCAATTTAGTGTCTTTGCCACAATTTAGTGATCTTTAAGTTTAGGATTTTTTTTACGTTGCAGAGAGTGCGCTGTTTGTGTGGAATGATCATTTTCTTTTCATTCCTAAAGAAACTTTGTGACCTGACTTGGGTTTTGTGTGGATCCATGGTATAAGGTTTGTCTGGAGAAGATTAAATCACACAAACATTCGTTTTCCTGCTGCTTTGATTTCATATTTATAAATCCAAGGAAGCATAACCTAATTTAGTCAATTGTGTTCAGTTCTTACTTAAGTTTGAAGATCACTTAAGACATTCTTATTTTTCCATTTACTTGATTTTAGCGTTACTTTTTTAATATTTGCAGACACAAAGTCTGTTTTTTACACTATAAATATTTGTTCAAACTTTAGGTTAGAGTTGTTTTTGTAAGTATTATCAATCGCAGACAAATGACGATTTATTTTTTGTACGCTTTATTCCGTTAAAAAATCTTATTTCCATGACTGTTTCATTCATGCGGGTTTACAGGTTGTAGGACTGAAGCTGTTACTGGGTAGTATTTAGTACGAGCAATTTACAGATATTTATATAGATTATATTTTTAACCTAGTTGTGGAAACAAGATTTTTTATCTCTTTTCTGTACTCTTCTTGTAATGTTATGTTTTAGCTATAACTGTTGTACTATTATAGATTACCGCCATTGTAAATGTTTGTTAGCATAAAAATATTGTGCTGTAATTTAAATGTTATGTTTTAATAAGAACTAAACTATTTGTACAAACGAACAAACTAATAAGGTCTTTTGTTAATGACGATGACAATAAAAGATGTATTATATTTACTTGTAGCTATTTAGTTTTTACCCACAACTCACAGAACTGTTAATCCCATTGATGTAGAATATTTCCATTTCACCTTATTATTCTCTTCTATTTGTGGCTAATTACCATTTTTATTGCAGTGTTGGAAGATGACATTATTTTTATAAAACTAGAGCAGGCTAAATCAGTATTTTTAGTCTCCAAATCAATCAAATAAAGGATAAATCAGTCAAGATACAACAAATAACTCCTTAACTAGTTTAATCACTCATTAACAAATTGCTGGATGATCCGTTCTACATTATATCTCCTGATCAATGCATCTCTGCTGCACGTGTAGACAAACTGATTGTCCGTACAAATATCGTAAACAGGATCGCAGTCTGGTCCGGTTAAAACTACCCTTTTATCGTCCAGTCTCACATTCCGATAAACCGTCAACCCGTCTGCGTGGGAACAGAAGAATCCTTCCTCTTTGAAAGCCACAACACACAGAACCGCACTGTTTGATTCAAACCACGTTTCGATTGGAGCTTTTGCGTCTTTTATGTCGAACAAGAACACTTCACCACTGTGGCATCCGACGATGAAATAGGAGGTTGACAGTGTAGTTACAGTGTTTACTGCCGTACTGCAGTTGAAAGAAAATAGTTTTTTGCGGCTGTAGACCGCGACACAATGAACACTTCCGTCTTCACAGCCGAGGAGCACAGCTTTGTCTTTCGTTTCAACCTCTTCTTCACCTGTAAAAATTTGTTTTGAATTATGTTTGGTACAAATTCACTGGCTAATTTTATGAGCCTATCCCTCTATAGTTGAGGAGAACCTATAGGTAAATACCCCTGCTGCAGCAAACCTGCAGACTAAGCGAATTTCCATTTGACTGATAGGATTTACACTGAAATGTATAAAACTGTTTTTTTTTTGTTTTTTTTTTGTAAAATGTTAATAGTTAGTAAGAAATAAAAACATTTTCCAAATTTGATCAAAATATGTTCATAAACAAGCAAACTACAACAGTTTACTTATCCTCCATAAGAATAACATGGGAATTTTAAATTTACAATTTTTTTTTTTGGAATTTTCTCCATAACCATTAGGCACATAATAACGCTTCATACTAAATTATTTGTTTTTTTTAAGCTCTACAAAATGGTTTGGAAAGAAATTGCTAAATTTTTTTTTGTCAAAAATGGGAAAAACCTATTTTTACCCCATAAAACCCTGTTCCCATGGTCTGATCATGCTGGATCCCGAACCCAATCAAATAAACGTAGGTTTACACGTTTGTACTAAATTTCATCAAAATCGGATCATTTTTGCTCGAGTTATCAAGGCTAACGGACATATATATATATTAGAGATGGACGAGATTGGATTTTTAGTTCGAGACGAGACGAGACGAGATTTTTTATTTCTCATAAAATTTCGAGACGAGATCGAGACGGGATTTCCCTTCTCATACACAACGGGAAATGCACGTTCAAAATTTTTACCTGATTTTATAACATTGTTAGATGACTGTTTAAATACAAAAATAATGATAATAGGCAAGAATACTTACAATCTTTTATTAAAAAACATCAGCATAACATTTTTTTATTAATCACGCCTAACTTATTAAAAATGCCTACGATTAGGAAACATAGTGATATCAGTTAGGATAGAGTTCAACTTATCCTAAAATAAAATAAATCATAAAATAAAAGCAATATTAATTTGTATAAAATAGTTACTTGTTTTGACTTTTTATAGTAATAAAACATTCCTCACACTGCTTACACTTAACAAAACTTCTCAAATGTTATTAAAGTAATATTATAAAAATAATTAAAGTAATATTTACATTTAAAGAATTAATTAAATAAGAACGCCTTCGCAAAGGAAACGCAACTACAACACGCTCCTATTGCATTGACTTTCTGCAGGGGTTTTTAATTTTTTTTTTTTATTCCCGTCTCGATAAAAATCTTGGCCAAAAAGAAATCTCGTCTCGTGTAACGAGATTTAAAATTTCCCGAAATTTCGAGACTTGACCATCCCTAATATATATATATATATGAATTTGAACGGATGGTGTTTTTGGCCTCGGTCCCGCGTCCAGGTCTTACCATGAGCACTGCGGTAATAGCTTATTCCTTATGTGGGGGGGAGCGAGCTGGCGTAGTGGTTAGAGCGCGGGACTTCAGTCCCTGTGGTCCTGGGTTCGATCCCCGTCAAGTCACCAATGGATTTTATCTAAGTGATAATGCCGCAACCCCTAGGTCTAGCCTGAAGTAATGTAAAAAACAATTCCAGACTCGTGCCTAGCGTCATTTGACAAAAAAAAAATCCTTATATGGGAAATTCGCTAAAAGTGCTTGGACACATACTAAATGTTGTTAATTATCACTGAAGCTAATTATATTCTAGACTTACAGTTAAAAGATGAATACGGTAAATCCTAACATAATAATTGTACTAACATTGGTTATGGAAACTGAAGATAACTGATTCCAATCTATAATTTAAACATTTTTGGACCTTCACTAAAATACTCACTGGGTGGATCCGAAGGTACACCGAGAGACAAGAACGGAGCAGAAAACACGTGGCAACAGTTGATTGTGGAGCTCAGCTTGGCAATGTCTGCAATGCAGCACGCGGCACTACAACTCCATAACTTGGCTGTCCCGTCCCTGTGACAAAACAGTAAACTGTGACTAGAATGGAAGGGAGAAAAGACTATGCATAAAGCTGATCCAAGTCTATAAGTAGCTACACATCACATAAACACTTCACTAAGGCCATGAAATACTTACTTTGAGTACATATTTTAAATTGGATATGATCGCAGGGAATAATCAAGGCAACACTAAATAAACTGTAATGCTCCTCTGGCATGACATTATCATAGGCGATGGCAATGACCTAATGTTTGCCGTTTGTCTGATAAAAGTTATATTTTTGTTTTCCAAGAAAAGATTCAGAAAACAAGCCTATGATGACGTCATGCTGGAGGAGCATTACGGCCAGTTTATTAAGTGTTGCCTTGGAATAATGGAGCAAGGTGATTTCTGAGGTATCTTAAAATCTCAATCATCAAGGATATCACCTAGGTGTTTCTATAAAATACAGTAATAATGTGCTGTCAAATTACCTTGTGTTAGCATTATACATCTACAATTATTGGGGGGGGGGGGGTGATCAACCTGGCAGCAGATTATTTTTGGTCAAAATGTACAGCTAAAAACTTCATAAAACCCGCTGTCAAACCCAAGGCTTATTACAGTAATCTGAAATAACTTACTGTGACAATATCGCTATTTTCGAACTGTCCTTCAAGGTGTGTTTGTCACAGTAAAGGACTATTTCATATTTTAATTCCTTTACCACCTTATTCAGATAGGTTTCTACAGAAAGTTTCCCTAAAATCTACAAAACCTTAAACCAAAAATTAACTTATTCCCTATATGGAAAATTCGCTAAAAAATACGTTTGTTTACTTAGATTCTAAAAATGTGGTTAGAAATTAAAACAATGTGGTATGGTAGTTTATCACACTAAGACCAACAAAAGTAAATCTACTTCATCATCAAATCATCAATTAAAATTTACATTTTTATTTACTACCTACTAATATGAAGAAAGATATGGAAACAATGAGATTTGTAGAGGAAGATTCGGGGGACTGAGAGAATCGGCAACAACATGTTTGCGAGGCCAAGTAGGCTACCAGCTAGGGTATTAGTGGTCATAGCAGTAAGCATGAAGAAAGATGTACTCGGACAGACACGTTACTAGAACTAAAGCCACTTACTTGCTGACAGAGAGGATATTCTTTCCCTTGTCTATAAAGTCAAAGTCGGTGACAGCCATGGTGTGCCCTGTGAGAGTTACTGGACATTTTCCAGTCATCGCACACCACACCTTTAGTTGCATGTCTGCGCCACCAGACAGCACCACGACCCCGCTCGGGAAGAACTTGCACTTGTATACATCCCCAACGTGGCCCGACAATGTGCACTGTCAACAGTAACTTTCTGTGATACTATATGGTAAAAATAATAATTACAAATGCTAATTGCACAAAAATTTATAATTACTTTTATAATGACTAACTTATCCATCACTGAAGCATCCTGAAATGGGATTCTGTTGAGCACTATTAGAGATCCAAACGACATTTTTAGACATTGATAAAAATAACCTTAAGGCTCGCCACACACTGCGTCCGGTCGGGTAAAATCGGAGGCAAATCTTCACACACTGCATCAGGCGTTCCAGTTCCGGCGACCAGTCTGAGCCTATGCGAGGACAGCGGTATTGTGAGTTGAAGAAGTGTTTAACCAACAACATACAGTAGTTAGTTTTAACCAAATTTCCCTAAAGCAATGAGTGACAGTTACAGTGAAGAAGAGATCTTCGTAGTTGCAGCAGCTCTTGCTTCGGAAGAGGAAGAGCGTCTGCGACAGAAGAGGTTGTGGGTGCACAGTATAAACGTCCTTATGGCCTAGGTCGTATAGCACAGGGTACGCCTGTACTAGCACAATCAGTTTCCCTTCCAATGACATTTTGTTACAAGTCGTATAGCGTAAACAATAACCACAAAACCACGTCTGCTGCTACTGTCACTGTCACGAGGTGAGTAGAAGTCGTCTGCGCATGCGCGAGCTCACCGGCGTTGGAAGCTTGCCGGAAGCCTATCGCTTCTCGACCGAAATAATTTTACCGGACCGCACCTGACGCACCGGACCGGATGCAGTGAATTAATGGTTTTCGAATTTACCTGATTCGGCATGCGATCCGATTTTACTGGACCGGACGCAATGTGTGACGAGCCTAACCTTGTAGATTTTTTTTTTTTACTTTTTTTGTACGGAAAAGGTACTTACCCCTGTCTTCTATCTTACATCAACCTTTTGTTAGACAGCATAATTAATTATTGACAGCCCAATGACAAATGGGATCTGCATCCGGAACATGGAATTGAATTAGCGAACTTCATGTTTGAAGTTGAGATCTTTAACAATTTGGCTACCTTGACGTTGTGATAGGTAGCATAGGTAGCTAAGATCTACCTCATTAACCCATTTGCACCGTTTTATTTATTTACCAAAATTCCCAGTATCACTGAAACATTTAAAATAATAAAATAGGCATTTGACTACTTTTTATTATGATTTATAGTATTTTATAGCTGAAAATAATAATAAAATTTAAATTTTTATATTTTTTTGAATTTTTTATGTATATTTGTATGTATTTAGGATTAGGATATGTTTACACTATTTTATATAGGTATTTCTCAAAAAAATATATACATATACCTGCCTGAAAAAATATTAGACTATTTTTTATTTTGTTTTATAGTAACTTATTTTATAGCTGAAAATAATATAAAACATATAATGTATAGGTATAAAATTTTATATTTTATTTGTATATGTATTTAGCACACGTTTTCACTATTTTTCATACTTCTCATAAAAATAGTTAAATAGCTGCCTGTATTACGTAAATATGAAATCATTAAAGGAACATAATATTTTGATAAACAAATTTAAATATTATAAGTATATATTGTAAAAGTATAAATGGTTCATTAAAAAAAAAAACTAATTTTCAAATTTCATGGATGACGTACCAGTACGTCAGCCGTGATACTGTACATCACTGACTTGACGTACTGGTACGTCATCCGATGCAAATGGGTTAAACAGAGCTAATGAGAAAAAATTTACCATCAGTAAATACAGTATCTACCAGTCTCACTTAAAGATGTGCCAAAATGTGCTTACCGTCACACACCACATTCACCAAATGCTTATGATGGTGTAGGGACATAGGTTTAGTAGCTTGTGGCATTTTCTTAATGTGATGAGTAATGTGATTTTTTTACCTTAGTTTAGTTTGTAGTCTTGTTAATTGGGTTTTGATTCAGTTGTTGTTGTAATTGAGGTTGTTTTTATTTTTCAGTTATGTTTTAATAAGAAAACGTTATGCTAAAAACTTTCTCCTTTGGCTTATGGTTATTGATTTTTTTTATACTATCCTAATGAGGGTCTACAACTTGATCTTCACTTAGATAATATACAGGGTGACAAAAAAGTCTGGAAACGGTTTAATATCTATTTAACTAAATTCGTTAGAAAATTCAAACCTTCCACCTCAACTTACATGTATAAAAACTACTTTTTCCAAGAATTATCATTTTTAGCGAATTTCCCATATAGGGAATAAGCTATTACCGTAGTACTCATGGTAAGACCTGGACCCGGTATCGATTTATTTTTTCGTTTTGAGGTCCCTAGAGGCCAAAAACACCATCCGTTCAAATTCATATATATATATATATATATTTATATATATATATATATGTGTCCGTTAGCACGATAACTCGAGCAAAAATCATCCGATTTTGATGAAATTTAGTACAAACGTGTAAACCTACATTTATTCGAACGAGTTCGCGAACCAGCATGATCGGACTATGGGAACGGGGGTTTATGGGGGGTTTTATGGGGTAAAAATAGGTTTTTCCCATTTTTGACCCTAAAAACGCAAAATTTTACAATTTCTTTTCACACCATTTTGTAGAGCATAAAAAAACAAATAATTAAGTATATTGACGCGTTATTGTGCGCCTAATGGTTACGGAGAAAATTCCAAAAAACTGTAAATTTAAAATCCCTATGTTATTCTTATGGAGAAAAAGTCAACTGTTGTAGTTTGCTTGTTTATTAACATATTTTGATCGAATTTGGAAAATACATTAATTTCTTACTAACCTATTAACATAAAAAAACGACCGTTTTACCCTCCCTGTTGCAGCAAACCTAAGTACTCGTTTAACTAATTCTATTTAAATAGGGAATAAATATGATATTTTTAACCGACTTCTCCACTACCAACAAAAGGAGGAGGTTCTCAATTTGTTTGTGGCGATGTTTTTTTTTTTTTATATATTAATTACTTGAGGATTTTTGATAAGCAAAACTGTTTGAAACAATCAAAGGTTCCACAGAACAATCATTATTTTTTTAAGGAGACATTTTAGTGTAAATCCTATCAGGCTAATGGAAATTCGCTTAGTCTGCAGGTTTGCTGCGGCGGGGGTATTTTACCTCTACTAGGGGACGACCCATGAGGAGTAGGTACATAATCTTTAATGTAAGCATAGGTTGATATGCACATCATTTTAAAGGTCTGGTCAAGTGAAGTTCATTGCCGGAAGCCGTGTCAAAAAAGGTTGATTCGTTACAAAATGGCGGCTGTCAAAGGTTCTTGTTGAATATACCTGCACAGGCCTTACTATTGGTAAATACTCGTATTAAACATTAGCTTGAGAGCTGAAACTGTATTTTAAAGTCAACTAGCTCATAGACTAATATTATTCAATCTTCGAAACAAATTTAAACGGGTTTCAGATTTCCCGGCTAATGTTGAATATGAGTATTTACCAATTCTAAGGCCTCTGCAGGTATATTCCGCAAGAACTTTGGACTGCCGCCATTTTGTAGTGGATGAACCTTTTTTGACGCGGTTTCCGGCAATGAACTCCACTTGACCAGATCTTTAAAATGACGTGCATATCAATCTATGCTTACATTAAAGATTATGTACCTACTCCTCATGGGCCGTCCCCTGGTGAAGGTCAAAAAATGGTAATGCTTGCAAAAAGTAGTTTTCATACATATAAGATGATGTGAAAAGTTTTAATTTTCGAACAAATTTAGTTAAAAAGATATCAAGCCGTTTCCAGACTTTTTTGTCACCCTGTATAGTTACCTTTAGTTCTCCTTGATTGAAATCCCAAACTAAAAGTTGGTTGTCCTTGCAAACTGAGACGCTCAGACCTTTAGACGATACACTTAGTGATGTAATCTGAAAATGAGGACAACATTAAACCCCACAACCTGATGTAATCAGAGGAAAAAATAAAGAGAAGACCAAGTACGGTATTGAATTTTGTAAGACTCCATGAGAAACTTGTCTCCAGTAAGACACATAGTTGATGTAATTCATACACTGCTTACCGTTATAGTATACCATCAATCCCGTAAATTCTATAATTTTAATAGAAACCTATTGGTATTAGCTTCTCCATTTTATCTTCATGACAAAGAGTACCGTAAAACAATAGTCTAGTCATTCAGCTGAGCTTTTTGTATAAACTACTTAAATCAGTATGAATGACTATTGATCTCCAACCAAACAGTTGAAAGTAAAATTTCATGATGGAATTGGCCTCTGGATTTACTATAGTTGTTTATACTGTCCAAATCTAAAACAATACTTTGTAGTTTGCAAGGACTAACAGCTGTTTTGTGCTTCTTAAGAAGCACATCATGAGGTCAGAAAAATGTCGAGTCGTCATTATATTCCTCGAAGTGGAGTTCTCTAATTCTCCCTGCAAAAGACTTGTCTCTCTAGCAAACTACAAAGGATTGTTTTGGACAGTAGAGTAACAAGGTAATATAAACCACTATAGTTGATAGTAAAATATAACAACAATAATAATATAACTACAAATAATAATAATAATAAAATATAACTACAACAGCGTAATTTTCCAAACGTTTTAGTCCTTTATTAAAACAAGGTTAATTTTTAAAACCCCCTTGTGGATTTCATGGAGTACACTATAGGGACTAGTGAGATGAGATAACAAAACCTGCATTCTTGACTTGCTCTTTGTTACCACTCTAGTAACAGGGAAGTACCTCAGGAACATCAGAGAAAGACAAAAAACAAAGATAATGAAATATCTTAATCTTAGTTAGGCTACCAAACATCTTACCCCTTTTTTATGGATTCCAGAGTAGACTTTTGATGCAGCGAGAAACAAGCTTGTGAATGGTGCGTCTTTGTACTTGACTTGAATGAAATCTTTGCCGACTTTTTCCACAGCAAAGCCATTCGTGCCTGTGATCTTCGGCAAACCACTAGTGCCGATTTGAACACATCTCAATTTGCCTTGGATGCTTTTCTCATCTAGAGAAGAATGACTAGTTTTATTATATAATCTTTAAAAAATATACATTTTTTATACAACACAATCATGTGATTGACATTTTAAGAAAGATTTTACCCTTAAAACACACAGTGTAGGCTATGTTGCGGTAGGAAGCAATCTGGTGTAGTGGTAGAGCAATTTATTTTGGTCCTCTAGGTCCTGGGTTCAAATCCAGCTAATCACCAAGATGGATTTTACATATATGATAATGCCCCAACTTCTATTTCTAGGGTGAAGTACGGTAATGTGAAAAACAATCCTGACTAGAGACCATTTAAAATTATTAGGCCTATAACTTAAGTCGAGGCATGTCACACTAGTTACCTAGGCTAATAGATTGATTTTTTTAAGTAAAGAAATAATTCCCTTTAAGGCTTGTGATGAAATGGAATATTGTCTAATGTTCCATTGACGAAATACATACAAGACAATGGGAAAAATCTCCCCTGATTGAAGACACCTTCCACCTTCCTGTTCTCCCCATAGCTCTAAGATGTTGTTTTTTGTGTCAGATTGTAAGTTAGGTTCCATTTGTTTGGCTGAGCCTAGCCTAGGTGTTGTAAAATGTTTAGAGTTTTATTACAGGCAATGTTGATAACTTACCTTTCTTCTTATAGACAACCCATACTTCTCCTTCTAATTTCCTAAAAAATAAGCAAGTATGAAAATTAAATAAAAATCGTAAGGTAGCCTGAAAAAGGTTACAGTTCCCCAGAGAACATGGGACCAGTCGGTTTTGATATAGGCTATATACATTTTGATTCGGTTTGATGTATTGTTTCCAAAATATTATTTTTTTTCTATTCAAACGTAGAATTTAGTGATGATCTTATTGTTGTTTAATAAATGCAAACATTAAATTGAGCCAATCTTTTATGGCCTAGGTACTTTTTCATTATTATTTAATAAACTAAACAAACAATATTCAAACCAAAAACTAAATAGGTATATTTTATACATGTTAACAAAACAAACAATAAGCTTATAAGCAAAATTTGGAAAAAACATACTTAGGCCAAAACAAATACCTACAATTGACTTGGTTTTCTTCTTTGATCCTTGTTTTCACTTCATTGCCGTAAATTTCATATGTTTTATTTCTTTTTTTTTATCAAGCTTTGTTCTTTTAAAAAACTAAAACTATTTTAGTTAGCCTCATAACTACCGGTACAAAGAGTTCAAAACTACCTCATAAGAGTTCAAAAATCTATAGTTTCCTCCATTTTTAGTCGTACAAAGGATAAAATAAACAAACAACTTTTTTAATGTTTTTGTATAGGTACCGTAATTATATTATGGTCAAGTTAATTATCTATGCGTGATATTAATATAGAACCGAATAATATATATCACAGGGTTTGTGCGGAATACTCTTGGGTAACAAATAACTTAACATCCTAGTAGGCCTACATAACTTAAGAAAATTTGTCTTTCTCTTCAATTTATCACGACATTTCATCAAATAAGATATCCCATCTACTATTTCTACTGTCTACTGTTTAAACTGGCTACAGTTCCACAGAGAACCTGCAATACATTATCGGGTTAAGATAAATTAAAATGGCTTGATATAAATATCACATTGAATTTAATTTTACCATGTGATATGCCTGTAAATAATATACTTTAACTTAATACTTTACTCTGAAATGGAGACCATAGCAATGTAGGTACCGGTATTTTAGGTTTAAGCCAAGTATGAATGGAGATGAGGGTAGGATGAGTGGCGGTATCTTGTAGTCTTAGTGACTTAAGGCCGACACGTTCCTTAGACATAGCTTTTAATTAATAGACCTAGCCCATTCAGCCAATTTGGCAACTAAGGAACCTACGGTTTACAGTGGAATCCGAACCACATTTCACCATGTAATTAAGGAATTGGTCTAATTATTATAATATTACTGCCCCCGGATAACTTAGTTGTGGTACTACCTAGTGCGGACGTTAATCCACACCAGGGAGTATCGCATCCACAATGCATGCAAAACACTCACATGGAAATATCCACAATTCGTGACCTCCTAGTTGCTGGATTACAGGACGACGCCACTGTCCCAGTCTGACAATAACAATAAAACATTTAAAGTTGTTTATTTTGTCCTTAGTTTTATGGTAAATTTGCACGTCTAAAAATTAAATAGACTAAAATATAAATGTTAGACACCTTATGTGGTAATTAACTTATATTAGGCCTACTGTAATAAGTTAAATTTTAAAAACTTAGTTAGGGCCTAGGCCTTATTGTTTGTTTTGTTAACTTTCATAAAATATTGAGTATTGGTTGAATATTGACAGAAACATCAATAAAAACGTAAACAGGTCATAACTCAATACATAACAAAATTTTATATTGTAGAACTGATAAACTGAACCGATTCAAAATCTAATATAAGTTATTGATACTTCTACCGATATATCGCAGGTTCTCTGTGGAACTGTGCCCAAACTTTTTAAACTATTTAAAACTAGTTTATTGGATTTCCGGTCCCTGTCCAAATATGATGATTAATATAACTAACTCATGTAAATACCATTAAATAGGCCTATCATAGGCTAACATACCACAGTATATCATCCCAGTCACTCTGCAGAATTGTAATTGAATTTATAGATGTCATATTATTGATAATATTAAGTTACCAAACTACACAAAACTCAAACAAATACTTAGCTAGCGCATTAAAGCTATGCAAATAAAATATTAAATTGTTTAAACTTT
Organism: Macrosteles quadrilineatus; assembly: GCF_028750875.1. Classification (NCBI taxonomy): domain Eukaryota; kingdom Metazoa; phylum Arthropoda; class Insecta; order Hemiptera; family Cicadellidae; genus Macrosteles; species Macrosteles quadrilineatus. Next base: position 71,337,478 of record NW_026542597.1, read on the forward strand.
AAATTATTTCTGCTGGCTATGAGGGAAAGAACAGAAGACTGATTAGTGATGTGCGATACGTATCGTATCGTATCGGAATATCGCGATACGCGAGGGACGATACGATATTTCGATACGATATTTGAAAAACGATACGTATCGTATCGCCTAAAACGATATTTGTATTTATATCGGCACATAGAGCGATACGATTCATGTCAAAACGATATTTTTAAGCTTTTTTGCGCAGGCCCAGCAAACTGCAAAATCTGTACTCTGTGGATGTGTAGTTTGAAATAGGAGTTTTTGATGTTTGTATTTTTGGTTTTTACTTGATAATGTACCAGTCCCATCCACTGAGCTAAAATTATAACTGGAGGTAGCACAGCCATGGCAGAAGTCTGTCAAAAGCGTGTCGCTGATTTTGTTAGGTTGGTATAGCAGTGGGTTTTCTTATCATAGCAATAACATGGCTTCTTATAACTAGGTTGGTATAGCAGTGAGTTTTCTTGTCATAGCAATAACATGGCTTCTTATGACATGACACCCGCCTCACGCAAACATGGCGGCTGGCGACACGCATCTTTGACATTCAGTGCTACCTCCAGTTAGATTGATAACTCAGTGATCCCATCCCAGTCCATTTCCACTAGCGTGCTATGGCTATGGCAGTCTGGCACTAGCAGTGCAGACTGCAGACTGCAGAATGTGGGAACTGTCTGTGGCTGTGGCAATTACATTAATGTATCTGCAATCCTAAAATGCTATGGGAAGGATAGGGAAACAGGTCCAAGACGTAGGGAGTTGTGAAGGAAGTAGAAAAGGCGAGCAGTGTGGAGTGTGGAAATGGAAATATGTATCTGCAATACTAAGACTGTTTTCAGAGTAAACTAATGATTTTCCTCGAGCAAAGCTTGGTCCCCAGGTACTTATATAAATTTGCCGTTTCTAGGTTAGGTAGGGGAGGGGGGAAACGATATGATACGTATTGTTTTTCGATATTTTTGACGATACGATTCGCGTATCGCGATACATACGCCCGATTCGATACGGCGATACGATATTTTTTCCCGATACGTATCGTATCGCTGTATCGCGATACGCGTCCGTATCGCCCATCACTAAGACTGATTGAAGATTGAAGTAGAGTGATGAAGCAAATTTGAGGTTATGAAAACTTACAGATGTAAACAAACAATAACAACAAACTACAGAGTACAACGAGTACAGACAAAACGAGGTAACTTAACGTTTATATATCGTTAACTTATTGGAGATATTGGCAAAATTATTAATGAATTTAATATATACATATATATATATATTATAACTAAATTTTAATGTTCAAAAAGGCCAATTATAATTTGTTATTTGAGTATTCACTTCATCTTCATAGTACTTTATTATTATGTGAAAATGAAAATGGGTTTAAATGGCTTATAAACTTGGATTTAGCTTTTTGAAGGAAAAAACTTATATTTGATTAATTTTGATTGGATTGTGGTTTGGGTTGGGTGATGAACTGACCAAAGGTCACCGAATTTTTGTCATGGTTTTAGTTCATGACCTACTTAAACATCATGAACCCGTATAACTTCTTGGGAGTGTACTTAATCTATGGCTGAGTGAGCGAGTGAGGTAAGGAAAAAGAACAGAAATTGATTTTCGAAATTGGATTGGCAACACTGATCGCTTCACATGTTGTCATTACTTTTGTCATTCGTAGGTTATGTTTGTTCTTGTTCTTGGGGTTGAACTTAAACCTGAACACTTTATTTATTTCAATAAAACATCGAATCTCCTATTAACTTAAGTTGTCTGCACACTGCAAACACCATTAATTAATATTAATTGACATTTTTAGAGGATACCATGCCTGCCGTCATGCAAAGGATCGTGTAAGTAGATTATGTTGTAAATTTTTATTTAATTCTATAAGAAGGCTTGAGGCAAATGTTTCACTTTTGACAAATCCACCCTGTTTGGATATTCTTGCTATAGTGTTGTCATTTTTCTGTATAAGTTTAAGTTAACTGGCAGCATTTTTGGCTGCACTTTACTTTAGGTCCTACCCGCATTCGAATAAAAATATCGATTGTTCGATTGTTTCATTCGATATATCGTTTGGTTAGTTAGGTTAAGTTTACCTTACCTAACTAACCAAACGGTAGGCCTATATCGAATTAAACAATCGATTAATCGATATTTTCATTCGAATGAGTGTAGGACCTAAAGTAAAGTGCGGCCGCATATTTTTACACATAAATTTCTACAGGTCTTAATGCGTTAGTTGACACAGTCCTCTTCAAGAGAGTTGGTGTGTGTTCATAATACTGTAACATGTTATTTGTTTTACATTATAGATATAGATCGACATACTAACTACTAGATAAAGACCTCGATACAGTAAAACCCCTCATATCCGGCCTACATGGGACCGAGCCCCTAGCCGGATAAACCAACCTATTATTAAAACGATAATTTTTATCTAATAACGACTTGTGATTGGTTAAAAGTATTGTTTAAGTCGAATTTGCAGTGTTTTGATATAATTTGACTGATACATGATTGCATTTTTTATTGAAATTGAACTTAATGTAAATAAATATTATTTAGTCCCTGATTGATCAGAAAAAGTAATAGAACAGATTGGTCTGTGGATATGTTTGGTGTCTAAGTTTGGTCCGAAAGGGAATCTGGCAGGTTAGGGCAGTGACTTAACTCTCTCTCAGGTCTGGTGTCAACTATAGTTGGCGATTGGTAGCAAACCAAAGTGGCAACACTGCAATCCTGGCTTACCAAGACAGCTGTCACTTTAAGTAATTCGGAGTGTCTCCCCTGCGATATAACTATAGTTGACGATTGGTAGCAAACGTGTTAAACATTAGCGTTGCGCAGACACTCCGAATTACTTAGTGACAGCTGTCTTGGTAAGCCACTTCAGTGTTGCAGGGGCCTTATTAGAGGAGGTATATATTAATATTAAAGTATTAAGGTATGTGAATACAGTACATAGGCCTACCCAGGATCATTAGATCATGAGAGGAATAAAAACGGGTTGAGGTTGAGGGATAAAATGCTTATTGTGCGTGGTGCATATTTTGACGCTAAGCCTGCCTACTTGTTGGTAGGCCTATGCCTTGACTCATACAATTATACATACAATATTATTATTATATAATAACGCAGTCTATCCGACATTGTCGGTCAACGACGCAGCACACAAGTATCAAGTAAGTAAGTATCAAGTATCATAAAATATATTCTCAAAGCTATTTTATTAGAGCTGCATTAACTTGAGTCCATTACCTATGGTTCCTACCATAAATTGAGTAGGCCTAATATTTATTGTTTAACAATTTATCATCCAAGGAAGAATTTTATCCTAACTTAGGTGTTTCTACTTATGATTTGTTCAATTTTTTCAGGAGACCTATCACTCACAAAGGAAAAAAAGCACTTATTGATAAAGAGCCGAAATTGATTGAAAATACCAAACAGTGCTTGTTCATCAAAGGGAAAAACACAAGTGATATTACACGGAACTGTTTGTTGGATTTAGTAAGTTTGTGTGGTTATTTCAATTATTTTGTAAGTTATAATATCTCTTTGGTAGGTAGTTTTAGTTTTGTTTCCAGCTCCAGATAGGCTTAGTGAGACCTACACTGAATTAATAATCACAAAGATTCAAGATTCAAAGCAGTTTTTGCAATTTGAATTTCAAGCACACTAACTTATTTTATAAACTGAACCATGATGAAGGAAAATAGGCCTGGATCAAATAATTTTACCTTAGGCCAATTGAATATTCTGGTGAGTGGGGGCTCTATTTGTCATTTAGTTTTAAATTATTTTCATGGCAATATAAGTTTATACATTTTCGTCTCATTGAGCGGAGGATCAATTAATGTATTCTAATCTATGTTTTCTGTGTTTCAGTACTTATTGAAAAAGCCAGACGCTGTCAACTTGAATAAAAAGAATGACATCTTACCTTTTGAAAACATTGTACCAGTTGAAGGTTTTGCCCGAAAATATAATGCTTCATTATTTGCATTCGCTTCACACAGTAAGAAACGACCCCACAATGTAATAATAGGTAAGGAAAATATTGGTTTGAATTCTTTATGTTAGTTGTGATAGCGCAGAAAAGTTGGTACTTAGAAAAAAGTCAGATAATATCCAAACAACCCTCGCTAATTTTCTGATCAAGGCAGTTGATAAGAGTCACTTTACGCCCTAGTAGTTCTATGGAAAAAAATCTTTGTAAGAATATGGTGGTTTAGTTTTATACATTTTGCAGGTAGAATGTACGATGACCAACTTCTCGACATGGTCGAACTTGGCATTGAGAGTTACAAGGGTTTCTCGGAGTTCACATCGGAGAAAGTCGCCGTCGGGATCAAACCGTGCCTGTTGTTTGCTGGACCCCAGTTTGATCAAAACCCTGACCTCAAGCGGTTTCAGAATCTTCTGGTGGACTTTCTGCAAAGAGAGACTGTTAAGGCTGTAAGACTCCAAGGACTCGAACATGTGATTATGTTTACAGCAGATGGGGACAAAATATACATGAGGAGTTATAGGTTTGTATCACTCATTAGTTTAATATACTGCAGTTTTAGTTACCTATTTGTTTATTTTTACATTATTTAGGTTTACTTCACCCTTTATAAGCTTTATAATATATTTATTTAGGAGATTTTTATTTTATCAATGTTTTTTCTGAACTTTTAAACACTAAAATCCATATTTGTAGGCCTTATTAGCCTAAAACATATTTTCGCTGCCCGGGTATATAAGGTTTCAGTAAGCAAGGGAAATTGGCAAAATTCCATAAATGGGTGCAATTGGTGAGTCAGTGAGTTGGTAGGGTCACAGATTTTGGGTCCATGGCAGCGATGTCGTGAATCTGGATCTTTGTACCTGCTACTATATTTTATCAATGGGTCAACTCTTGTGCTGTACTGGACACTGGTTCACCTCTTGCTTTGCGGGATAACATGTTCCACACACAGGCGAAAGAGGCTGCCAGCCACACTTCCACCCAAGCTGTCCACTGGTAATTTTAGATGGGTGACCAAAGATGCTCAGCCAAAGACCAGTAAACTCCTCGGAAGTTGCATGTCAGACCTTAGTGATTCAGGGTCAACCCCTCAATCTCAACTGGTGTTTCCTGGCTGAGGAGATGATTTCTTAGACCACTTATCCATTCAACAGACAAAGTGATCATCATTAAAATAAAAAAACTCATGTTTTATTTCTTTGCTATTCAGATTGTCAGTTTTTTTTTATCGTTGTTTATTAGTCTTCATAATGTATGAGAACAATATGGTGTGAAGATTATTATTTGGTCTTGGCTTAAAAGACCTAAAGCTTTGACTATTTGAGTAAAACGTAAGACATAAGATTTTATTGGTCTTTTAACATTTGTATATGTATTGACAGGTCAAATTTAGAGCATACATAAGTATTTGTTGAAGATTCCAGTCTTTCTTAAGCAACGTTAAGCAAAATTAATTAAAAAAGAGATAACAAACTAATAGTGAACCAAGGGGCTATAATTCTATTTGACTATGAATAAATTTAACTGATATAATAGCCTACAAGGCGACCATGCACTGACTAGACATACTACGGTATCAGAATTCACAGAGTAGGCTACTAATAAAATTCAAAATTCAACATGTTTACATGAAAAGAAAAATGAAACTAGGGATTTAAAGGTATATAGTCCAGTGCAATTAGGTTATGACCCGGACAAAATTGATAACAGGCTGAAAATTGGTGGAAATGTTCAAAACAATGTCCTGAGTGGCCCACACAAAGTCCCAAGAAATCCCAGTTGGGGAACGGCCGCCATTTTGAAAAAACTGCCGCCATCTTGGAAATTTAGATTTCTTGCTGTATCTTTTGAAGTAATTGTCCGAAAGACCTTATTCATGTCTCAAATTAAACGTTTTGGGCTCATGTATGAGAATAATATATAATTAAAGAGTTTATTATGTTCTAAGCATAAATTTTAATTATATTAAGCTAAAAATATCTATAATAACGATATAGATACGGTTATGTCCCCCCTTTTATACGAATTGTGGATATTTATAGGCATGCAAGGTGGATGCGATGCTCCCTGGTGTGGATTAACGTCCGCACAAGTGAGTACTATGACTATCCGCAGTACTATCCTGATAATTATACCAATTCGTTAATTACAAGGAAAAAATGTGGTTCGGATTCCACTATAAACTGTAGGTCCCTTAGTTGCCATTAGCTGTATGGGCTATTAATTAACATTTGTGTCTAAGGAACATGTCGGCCTTAGTCACTAACAAGACTACAAGATCGCGCCACTCATCCTACACTCATCCTTCACTCATATTTTGTTAAAATACGCACATAGTGGCGTCCTCATCTAAAGTAATTGACATAAATTTACAAAATATATACAAAATAAGCTTTTTCTCTTTTTTGTAATGGACTTGTTTAAGCCATTACAAAAAAAGAGAAATTTCTTGAAATTTCTATTGAAATTTCTTGCACCCCACAATGCTTAGTCTTTGAAATTGGTTAAATATAAATATAATAACCATTTAACTATGATAAAGCTTTAAAGAGGAGACAACTAATACAGCTCATGCAATTATTGCTGCAGCTCGACCACGATCTTTCATATCGCCCCTGCTGCTCGGCCTTCACAGACGGTATGGCTCGTAGTTGCTGTTAGACATTATATCGTAGCTCGGAGTTTGCTCGACATACAAGAAGGTCAATTATGAGACTTCGATAGCTGATAATGTCTCACCTTCAATAGATGAACGTTCATTATGTTTTCGACAACGCGGATTACAACGTTTAAAACACTTGACGGACATGGTACTCTTCACGCCATGGGTGACATTGAGTGCATAACACCAGCCAAAATGTGTCAATGCAAGTGCTCCTGTACCACGATCTACAATCCCAAACTAAAAAGTGTCCTTCATCTCATGGCTTTCAGTCAGTGACACCTTATCAACGTCCGCCTAAGCCTGGGACATCTTTAGTAGTATTGGTAGATGTCAGTACAGCCCTTTCCGAACCAAAAATGGTTGTAGATGCTTGTCTTGCTGACACCCTATGGCTCATTAACTACCAACTGAGTGACAAACCAAGTCCAGGTTGGAATGGATTCATGGATACAGTACAGCTACCCTTATGGTCTTAAATGCACCACGATGCATGGATACTGCACTGGACACGGATGTGCCAACCGCGATAGTTACAACGAAGATTACATCGCCGACAATAACATTTAACCGCGAGTAGTTACATTATAAGTTTATATGCAATATTAAAATATAATGGTAATCAATTATAGCAACTATATCTAGATGATTCTATTTTTAAGATCGGAAAAACGAAATTATTATTTGCTTTTTCATAATTTATTTTGTACTTCATTGTTAAATTGATGCTTTCCTAGTCAAGATTATAATTTCCTGTTACCGATGTTGCTCTGCTCCTGCCATAGATTTAAGTTAGTTAAGTTTTCTGTTAAAATGCATGTTGTTACCAATTAGGCTTCTTGGATCTACATTGTAAATTGGTGATCTTGCCGTTGGAATAAATAAATAAATAACAAATTACAGCATTTAGGTGAATAAAAAGTCAATACCTCCCTTCTCTAATACTTTCTAAGTGAATATACAGAGATATCCTTTTTGGTGGTCGTCCAATCTTAGCAGGGAGTTTCATTTTTTGATTTTGAAATTTTTAAATGTTCCCCAAAAAGGGGGGATTTTGGGGGCAACTCAAAAATTTTAAACGTACACCCCACCCCCTTCAAGTGACATCTCATTTTAATGAGTTTACAATAACTTTATGAATGGTGAAAACCAGAGTTTGCTATTTCATCTTTATCAAAAATGGTAGCCCGTCAAACGTTATGGAAAATCAATGGTAATATTGGTTCGTAATTGTAATATTGGCTACCATTTTGGACAGAGGAGAATACTAAAAGATTTTAAAATCATAAAATGAAAGTTCCTGCTAAGGTTGCATCACCATTAAAAGTATTACTCTATAATATTTACTTAGGAACAAATTAAAGGGGGGGGGAATTACTTTTTACTACACAGGAAAATTAATGTAACACTATCGTCATTAAACTTTTGACGGGCTACCATTTTGGATAGAGAAAATATAGGGAACTCTGGTTTTCACCATTCTTTAAGTTTTTGTAAACACTTCAAGATGAGGTGTCACTTGAATAGGATTTACTTTAAAATTTTTGAGTTGCCCTTAAAATTCCCTCTTTTTGGGGGACACTCAAAAATTTCAAAATCATCAAATGAAATTTCCTACTAAGATTGCAACACCACCAAAAGGATATTTCTGTATACTTACTTAGAAAAATATTAGAGGGGGGGGTACTTGACTTTTTATTCACCCCTTATTTAACCAATTCCAAAGACTAAACAGAGTGAATTGCATGAAATGCCAAAAGGGTTAATGGCTTTAACAAGTTCATTAAGAACAAAAGAAAAAAGCTTCATTTTGTAAATATTTTGTAAATTTATATAATTTTTATGGATATATTTTTAGGTTAATATAAATAATATTATTTATGCTTAGAACGTATTAAACTCTTTAATTATATACTACACTCATACATGAGTTCAAAATGTTTAATTTGAGACATAAATAATGCCTTTCGGACTATTACTTCAAAAAATACAGCAAAAAATCTAAATTTCCAAGATGGCGGCAGTTTTTCAAGATGGCGGCCGTTCCCCAACTGGGATTTCTTGGGACTTTGTGTGGGCCACTCAGGACATTGTTCTGAACGTTTCCACCAATTTTCAGCCTGTTATCAATTTTGTCCGGGTCAAGGTCATTTTTTGTCTAATTGCACTGGACTAATATTAAATGTTATTAAAATCGTTGTCATATCAACTAAAAAAATCATTTACCTTATTAAATGGTCTATTAACCAAAAACTTGTGCAATTTCTTCTTAAAATTACTAAAATCTAATCCATATTATAGTAGACATTCAATCGCGGTGTTAAATTTGTCCCAGTTTTTTATAAAAAATGGACGTACTTGATATAAATTACCTACTGCTTTTTGAGAAATACGTGGGCCTAACCAAGTTAAACTGATATGGACTACTTATTGTAAGCTGTAGCATCTGTTATGCCCCGTCAATTACGTATATCAGTAACTAAGAATAAGGATGAAAATAGTATTTAGGCACTAGCGCAATCTGTGACTAACTCACAGAACTACGTTTGTTTTACAAAAAAATTGGCGACAGCTGGTCCATATTGATGGAATGTCTACTTCAGAATTAAAAAGTCAAGGCCTAGAGGTTCAAAATGCAATGATCGATTTGAATTAAAAACTCTACTGTTATTAAAATGCAAAGTTATTGTTCTGGTCTTCTTAGTTGTTAGGTCATACCAAAGGAGCTTAAACAACTGAGTTTGGCTGAAAGGGGATTAAAACGTTACTACAATTTTTTTTTCAGGGTTGTCCTGAAGAAGTCGGGCAGTAAAACCCCCAGAGTTGAACTAGAGGAGGTCGGTCCAGCTATTGACTTCAAACTAAGAAGGACCAAACTCGCTTCAGACGACCTTTATAAACTGGCTTGTAAGAGACCAAAGGCCTTGAAGGTATGTTACCTTGATAGTGGATTCAGTATAAATATGTACTGGATTATATTTGTCTCAAGGTAACTGAGTATTTGTAAAGTATTATCGTTGCATACCATACTTAAAAAGTGTGTAATATATCCACTCTTGATTCTGTGGTTTAATTTTTTCCTGGAGAAATTGGTAAAACTTAATAGGACGTATAAGTTGATTCAAAGCTCTTTTGATGTAGTAGGCTAAATATTTTGTTCATTGATCAAAACTAACAAATTTTACTTTCAATACTGCCTAGTTCATTGTCTGTCCAAATGTGTTTTCACTCCCTAATGAGGAAAAGTTTTATAATTTATCATCATATAGGCCTACTTGTAAAAATACCAATACCGTATGTAAGGCATAAACAATAGTATATTACGTTACTAGTCCTGAAAATAAGTGTTTACCAAATGAGTGTGGTTGTTCCCGTGCGAGACAAAGTCAAATACGGGATTACAATACGAGTCCGGTAAACACATTTTGGATGAGTGACGTACAATACTACTAAATTCGTACAAATCCTTGTATATTACCACCGACTAAAGGACTAACAATCACTAGTCATAATCTCTAAGAGAGGTTATGTTTTTGTTTATAAACTAACCACTCTCACTCATTGCCAAATACAGTATAATCAGCTGGTCGGTGTCCGGTAAAACTCATTACAGTACAGTAGTACGTAATGAAACCCCATTTGATTAAGCTAACGGCAAACAGCTGTTTTCTGGACTAAATCCTTGCGTGGGAAGTTCATCAAAACAGTGTAGTGTGGCGTAAACAGATTTATATTCAAAAGGCATTACATTAACTATCTATTTTGACCAAACCACACCGATTATCTTCAGGCCCAAGACTAAGAGAATAAAAATGACATTACTTTAATACTATTCGCCACTAAACATATTGTTTCAACTATTTGCAAAGTTATCTTTAAAAAAAGAACCCAAATAATTGAAGTTCCTCTTTATTATACTTGTTCTCAAATTTAATACCTTCCTCTTTGCCATTGACGAGCAATACTTGATAGACTGTTATTAATAAATTAGTACTAACTAAATTTACAACTGAGTTCAGTAGTACAATTTCAGTAGGCCTACTGTTTAGACAGGGGTATCAAATGAATACTTAAAATAACTTATCAAATGGAGCCTTGTTAGATTTATCAGATAAGAATAGTTATTTATGTTACAAGTGTAGTAAGAGCGTTTTTACCTCACGCTTGGGATAGGGAAGCTTAACATGGCAGGTTGGATAAAATACTTTAGTTTAAATAATTTATGTCTGGAAATGTTGGAGACCAGCTGTAATATCTCTGTTTTGCTAAGCCCTAAATGCTGGAATGTTTTTTCTTAGGCCAAGAAGGTGAAGAACATAGCTCATGATGCTTTTGGCACAAAGCTGGGAAGAATTCACATGACCCGACAGAACATCGACAAGCTTCAGACCAGGAAGATGAAGGGGTTGAAGAAGTCAGCCACGGAGAAGAAACTGCAAAAGAAACAAAGGGCGGCAAAGAAACCGATAACTGCTAAGTAATCCTTTGGAAATATAACTTTTAAATTTTCTTGGTCTTTTTTCTTAAACCAAATATTGTATTGCTAATATACTTAATAGAGGGTATTTAAATTGAAATTCTCCATCCATTCATGTTTTGGAACTAGAATAACATCAACTAGTGTACCTGTTGCTCAATTTCAAGCTATTGCGAAGTATTGCAGGCGTTATCTTAAAACGAATAACAGTCATAATTTCCGATGAAAGAGTCCACTCAAAGATTATGGAAATACTCACGATGTACATAACAGTTACCTAGTTTTAATCAACATTTCTTGTCAATATCTTTATCATTTATTTTTCAAAAGCTGATTCTGTTTTTTAGTGCTTTCTACAAATGTTTCCCACTCATAGCCGCATTAGGTTGTCCATACAGTAGACTCCCTCATATTCGAACACCTTTTAACTGGATATCGGTTTAACTGGACTACACTAGGCGGAAATGACATCTCTTTAACAGGACAAATTTTATCAACACATCGGTTTAATCGGACTAGATCGGCAGGAAGTGGACGTTACTGAAACGACTGTTCTCGTAGGAAAGATTTGAGACTAGTTGATATCGTGTCTAAATATAATGCTCATCCTAAAATTTGAGTCAAATACTGTATATAGCATGCTTTTAAACAGTCCGTTTTAACAAGTTTTTGGGGACGTCGGTTCAACCCGAAAACCCTGGCCTCGGTCACGAGGAGTCCGGATAAGAGGGAGTCTACTGTAATAACAATTATAAATTATAAAAAAAAACCATTTCTATTTCTCCTACTTGGTGGTGTTCTGACTTTCCTATGTTTCCATAGTTTGTAAATCGGCTCTTTCAATGATTGCTCAAGAAATGCTTCACAGTGTTAATTTAGTTTTCTTTTTATTACTATATCAAATTGTCCAGGCTTGCTTGTTTTTTTCCATTGTAATATCTACGCCAACCCAAATTCAAATAGTAAACATTTCATTTTAACCGAGTCAGTGCCGGTATATGTTTGTAGCACACGTTTCCTTAAATTGCAACTAAAATATTAATAGCAATTAAATTAACCAGCAGGTCATAATGTAAACAAATATGTTTTTCATAAGAATAACATGGGAACTTTAAAAGCCACTGAGGCAGAGCCCATCAAACTTTTTCAAAAATGTAAGGTCAGTTTGCAAATCCTCACACCTAGACAAACATTTTGGTATATAATATGTGGGATTAAATCTTAAAACTAAAAAGCCTTATTGTTCACAAAGTTTTGTATAGCGTTTTAATAATATAGAAGATAGATAATCGTTGGAAACAAAAAATAAATCGAAATAATTGAGAAAACATGATTCTACATTGTACTATCAGACACATTCTTGAAGTAATAAGATTTTTCTTCTAATAGAAACATTTAAGTTATCATCCTATTTACAATTTATTTGGAATTAGCCTACTTAAAATTACTTAAGTCCAATCACAGTAAGATAATTTTTATTATTTAGTATTTTTTATCCTCTGAAAATTCCCAATTATTTCTCTATCACTGAATGTAAACCATGTATACTTGAAGGATGGTTTTTGATTTTATACAAATTTTTAATGTGACTTTACTAGTGTGAAGGTTTAGCACAGAATAGGCTAATGACAATTAATTGGATTTGATTATGCTCTCCTTTTAAATTTTAATAGCATAGGTTTCTTGCCGGTGAATTTAATCTTGCTTGGGTACTATCACCTTTATTCACCCAATATTTGCAAACAACGTTTGAGTCCTTAGCATAAAGTTCCTACACTTAGTGAATCAGTTGAGGCTTAATACTTTGTACCCGTGGTAGCTAGAGTACACCGTTAGTGCTGTTGTTAAACCTGAAGTTGTTCTTCTTAGGCGCAGGTTTAATTTCAAAAAGGCCAACTGGACGGGTTTTAGGGAGATCATTGACAGAGAAATCACCAATATCCCTCCACAACCTGATATGTATGACTCCTTCGCTAAGCTTGTCCAGCAGGTCTCGAGAAAATGATACCTAGAGGCTGTCGAACCCATTACATCGCAGGACTCTCTGAAGAGGCAAAGCCACTGCTAGAACGATACCAAGGTGAGAAAATATGATTTTTCCGTTATTTTATGGGTTTTTATGGGAAAATCGACATTAAAAATCAAAATTTCAAAAAATGAAAAAAACTCCTTTGAGATAGCCTACCATGGATTAGTACTTCTACTTGGTGGTGGACTTATGTTTCCATAGTTTGTAAATCGGCTCTTTCAATGATTGCTCAAGAAATGCTTCACAGTATTAATTTAGTTTTCTTTTTATTATATCAAATTGTCCAGGCTTTCTTGCTTTTTTCCATTGTAATATTTACGCCAACCCAAATTCAAATAGTAAACATTTCATTTTAACCAAGTCTACCGGTAAATGTTTGTAGCACACGTTTCCTTAAATTGCAACTAACATATTAATAGCAATTAAATTAACCAGCTGGTCATAATGTAAACAAATATGTTTTTCATAAGGATAACATGGGAACTTTAAAAGCCACTGGGGCAGAGCCCAACAGACCTTTTCAAAAATGTAAGGTCAGTTTGCAAATCCTCACACCTAGACGAACATTTTGGTATATAATATGTGGGATTAAATCTTAAAACTAAAAAGCCTTATTGTTCACAAAGTTTTGTATAGCGTTTTAATAATATATAAGATAGATAATCGTTGGAAACAAAAAATAAATCGAAATAATTGTGAAAACATGATTCTACATTATACTATCAGACACATTCTTGAAGTAATAAGATTTTTCTTCATATAGAAACATTTAAGTTATCATCCTATTTACATTTTATTTGGATTAGCCTACTTAAAATTACTTAAGTCCAATCACAGTAAGATAATTTTTATTATTTAGTATTTTTTATCCTCTGAAAATTCCCAATTATTTCTCTATCATTGAATGTAAACCATGTATACTTGAAGGATGGTTTTTGATTTTATACAATTTTTAACGTGACTTTACTAGTGTGAAGGTTTAGCACAGAATAGGCTAATGACAATTGGATTTGATTATGCTCTCATTTTAAATTTTAATAGCATAGGTTTCTTGCCGGTGAATTTAATCTTGCTTGGGTACTATCACCTTTATTCACCCAATATTTGCAAACAACGTTTGAGTCCTTAGCATAAAGTTCCTACACTTAGTGAATCAGTTGAGGCTTAATACTTTGTACCCGTGGTAGCTATGGAATTGAATTTTTATTTCTGTCCCTCATATAAATAACATGCAAATAAAAGAGCATATAGGAACTGAAATAATACACCCACATGTTATTTTTATTAACAAAACTTTTATTTCAAAATAACTTAACACTTGTGTAACAAAATAATAAATTCTTCCAACAACTTAATTACCCGAGTGCAATACTTAGTTGTGAATTCCCTCTGGATATTTCGGTGGGAAATCCAAGTAACCGTTTGGTAACATTCTTACATTCGATTGATATAAAACAGCATTATAAAAATTACAATTATTCTGTTTATCAACAAGAGCATAAAACAAAGATAATAGACATATTTTACTAAAAGATACAAAAAAGAGACAGCACAAGTATAAGACAGACATAGATAGACGGGCTAACTAAGAATAGTCATTGCTTGGATTGATATTGTAAGGTATTTCTAATAATTATCCGTAATCTTTAACCTCGTTTCACGCAGCATACTGTCTAACCGAATCACGTGTAAAATTGCTCGATAAAAATGCCTCTTTCACTAATTTTTAAATAAGACTGATATGTCTGCTTCTGTGAATAAATTTTGAACCGTTTATGTCAAAAAAATATTTTTGAAAAGGTGTACTTTTTACCTGACTTGCGTTTTTTATTTCATTTTGCTAACTAAAAAACATAAAAGAAAGATACTTTTATTTGATTTTTACTTTTTACCTGTACATTCAAAAACATTTCTACATTCTTGCTATTCAAATCTGTATGTTGAGGGTAGGTATAAAAAAATAAATCTATTAAATAGATAGAGAGATTTCTGGCACTGATTGGTATCTTTTTTATACTGCTTTGTTAAAAGTTCATTTTAGCAATTTATTTTGTTTACTTTTAAGACAATGAAAAACTTTGAAAAATATCTTTTCTCTACTAAGTTTCAAGAAAATTTTGTTAAGTATGCACTATAACATGAGAAAGCTTTGCGAAATTGTTATTCAACAAGTAATAACTGTAATAAAATTGGGTGATAACATTGAATCAATTTAGTTGGATTCAAAACTATTTGTATTAGAAAGAATAATTCTTCTAAATTTTAAGTCTAGTTTCGTTATCACAGATTACATCTCTAGTTAGTTCTCTAAATGTCAAACAATATGCTCATTTAAGTAAACAAAAATTATTTCTTATGTCACAACAACGCAATCTTTACTGATAAAATTTCAATATTTAAAAATGAAATTTATACTTCGTATGGGTAAAAATTTACCACTTGTAAAAATGATATATTTTTAGATAAAATATAAATCCTGTTCCATGATTAAATGCACCTTTGATAAATAATTTTAATTGTTCAAATTGCACAGCCTCGATGAAAATCATCTTGTACAAAACCGGTTTCCACTTTTGTAGAGTAACTATTATAAAACTTAATTAGACACCCATAGATAGACGATGACGTATTAATCATAGACTACGCTCTGGGTAGGGGCCACCTCTAGTAGTAGTTGACAGAATACTGTGACACTATCTGCAATCAAAGAACCGGTTTATTAGTTCCGGCGTAAAACTTGTCGCATCAGAAAACACACCAATGTGAGAAATATTGCAGTGCATGCATTGTGCTATGCGGTCAGGTTTTTTAATGAAATAGGATCAAATGGAATTAGGATGGACGTGAAATGCAGATGTAAAACAAAACCGGTTAAACGTAAGGACAGTCAAAGTATTATTTCTAGGTTACCAGGTAGTATCTTCGTTAAACACTCACCGAAGGCGATTCCAAACTCCTGTAGAAAATCCTATCTGAGAAGCTATGAGTGATATTACTTATCTTTGGTTAAGCATATTACTAAAATAGTATATACATAAATAACACACTTGTGCAAGAATTTTTTATTTTTTAAATTTCTTCCAGAGGATTAACTTTTTACATGGCGTTCTACAGAAATTGTTTTGGTACTTTTATTTTCATACAATTCATAAAAAAAATAGAATTAACAAATATCCTCTTGTAATTAAGTAATGGATCACTTGGAAGAAGTTTTTGAATTTTTGGTAAAACCCTGCTAATCCAGGCTAAAAGGCTGTTTTTTTTTTGTTTTTTTTTTTTGTGAAACAAGCATTCCTGGCTTGTTTATGGGCATTCAAATGAGATTGTGATTGTGATAAATTACGATAAAGCACGGAAAAAAGGGCCTGATACTCGGTCCTAACCCTCTTCTACTTTTATTCTCTGTTTTAACCATATCATCGCTATTCTTAGAGATATTTTTCAGATGTCACTCACTATTTTGACTTTTTCGATAACCCAGGACTCCCAAAGTTCCAAATGTGCAATTAGAAACTGTTTCCAGTGTTGTATTTCTTTCTTTCTTTTATCGTTATTTCCTACACCAGTGGCATTTTGAATAAAAAACAGATTCTTTTAAAGGAAAAAAATGTGTAAACCATTCAAATTTTTTTTGATATACCGGGAATCAAACTCTTTCTTGTATCAATCGAGATGCTAACTATAACTACATATCCAAGTCCAAACGCACAAATCTCCAAAAAAAACTATCCAAATACCAGAACACGTTAAAATTCATTGTTGAACTAAATTAATAACTAGTCTCCATCAAATTCAATAACTCAAATCTTAAGTGTAATCTTCAAAATTAAGATTGATAATTCTTAAAATAAAATTTAAATTTACATTCTTAAGCAGCTTGACGCAAAACCCTGCGCTGTAATCACAATGTATAATTTAACAACAAAACACAAGCAACTGAGGAATAGAAAATGAACAAATGAAGGAGTGAGAAAACTAGAATGCGATGAGGAAATCCCTGCCTACTTACCAGAGGAGGTCGATGCTGCCAACCACCGCACTTGGCTGAGGCGGACAACAATCGGCCACTCTGAAAGGAAATTGTCGCCAGCAAACTGTCGCCAGCACAACAACTACGTACTTAGACCTAAACTACCTCGACCACCGTAGCAGCAACGTACTTAGTTAATGAGAAACTTAATATAATGGGAGGGATGAGCAAATAAAAATATAAAGCATGTCGGATTTATTGACTCAGCTCTAAACATTTAGTTTTAGAAGTAGACTCGTGTTTATTCAAGGCAATTTTTGTTGAACAGATAGTTCTCCTGGTTAGGACGATGCTGATAATTATGCTTAAAAGTATATTGAAAGGGACCAGGAAAAATTACTTCCCCCAAATAGGCCTAGGCCTACTTTCATAATTTATTTTTTTAAGCCCCTGTTGAAGAGGACTCAATGAAACTTTAATTTTCACACCAACAATTAAATTTTAAAAAAATGTTAATATCCTTTAATCAATAGTTGAACATCGATAGTGAAACATTAAACAAAGAGATTCCTTTGGTTTTGGCCTACATGAAATAATTTTAAAATTGATGTCTGTGTTTCATGTAGAGTCACAAAACACTCATCTAGTTTAATTTTTTCAATTTCTCTCGACTGTTTTTCTTTGAGCTTAGGATAACCACGAGTCTACCGTTTGTTGTAGAGGAACCCTGATTTATAAATTACCTTTGATACCCTGAGTTATCTTAGTATTAAAAGCTGCAAATCTTTGTTTGTCGTTAAACCAAGCAAAAACTATGTAGGCCTAACCAATATTTAGTTTAAAGAACAAATCAATTTAACGTATGATGCCTATCACTTTCAAAACCCTTTAGAGCTCTATCCCAATACCACTTTTTCGCAAACATTAACTAAATAAATAGTTAATACTTTGTAGCTTTAAACTATCATTTGTTCAATCCACAAACAGTGCTGTTCCCATTGTCTGGATTTCAAAACGAAACACATGGAATTTACATTTCGGACTAATCACAAAATCAATCCGAACATATTCAAACAAGTACGTACCTGTTAACTGTGGAAATGAGAGAGTTTGAAAAGAGGTACTTACCTAAGACGGCTGGGTTGTACTTGAAGTGTACGAAGGGTATGTAGAACAGGAGGCCTGCTATGATGAAGAGACACGCGTACAAGTACTCGACTTGGGGTGTGTCTATGATGGGAGCTATGACGAGATACGTAGAGATTACCAGGACCAAAACTGGAATGATAATAGGCACCTGCAAACAGAGAATTGGTTGAATAAGCGTCTTTTATAGGCCAATTTGTAATTAAACTGAAGAAAGTGTTAAGGGGTTTGTACTTTTCACCTGGTTTGTTGGAAAGGAACCTAGAATCGAACCTTGGAGTGTTTTTAGGAAAATAGCTATTACTGTAGAGTTTAATGTGAAATCTCAGTCCATCAATTGTACTTTGTCATTCTAGGGTCTTCAGAAGCCGAAAAAACACAATTTTGTTCAATTGTTCTGTGTTTATCCATCTGTAGGCACAATAACTCTGATTTTGATGAAGTTTGACTACAACAAATAAATTAGTATCTATTTGAACTAGCTAACCTATTTGGCGCATGGAATCGTGCACAATCTAGACACAGGGAAAGCAGGACTTTTTATTGATCTTTTTTATTTGGCGTTTTCGGGTATTTTGGTTTTGTTAGAAGATGGTGGAAAGCCTATGAGTTTGCAGTTTACGGCCTGTATTTGTCATTTATTTGTGAAGGCCGGTAAAAGATTCTCGTTTGATTAATCTTCTTTAACATAAATAATTCTCTTGGATTTAATTTGTTTAATTTAATTTAATTTAATTTTTATTTGATTTTCTATATAGTGCAACATCCTATTTACCAAGATGATGAATGTGTTGAATGCAGTCACTGTCTCCCATGTTATCATAATGGAGAAACATTTTTTATATTGATTTCTAACTTGGTTTCTGCTGGACACATTTGCAGTTGGTAAAATAATTTCATTACATTCAAACTTTAAAAAAAATATCCAGCATTGCCTCCAGGATTGATTTAAAACAATTAGGTTTAATGATGTGCAAGACGTTTTTTTAAATTAACATGTAGAATAGCATATTTTGTATTAGTTAACTGTTTAGGTTTAACTCTCAATAGTCTCCTTTGGGATCATGACATAGATTGTTTGATTTAAATGTTGAGAATATTTGCAGCCGAACAGCTTAGTTCTAATACACGATAGAGCAACAAAGCTACTAGATCTGCGCCTATTTTATCATAGACATTAAATACACCTCGGTCTACCTATATCACATATGAAGACTTTAGTCAAAAGACTTTTAAGTGAGATAATTTTTCATAGCAGGAAAAAAAATAAAGATAACCTCCTTTGTAATATTGCTAACAGTACAGAGCTACTAAAACCAGCACCTTTTTGTCACAGATAGTCAATACACACACAGCATCACTTTAGTTGGTATATAGTTAGAATTTGAATGCTAACAATTTTTTCTCTGCAGAATCCTTTTCTAGAACATTGCTTGTAGTTGTAACCTACAGTAAGTGCAAGCAGTCTGGGCGCGCGGTTCCGTCTCTACTAGCCGTCCTGTGTACATTTCACCAACTCCCTCCACCACGCCTAGCCATGAAGACAGCTGAACAACCCCAGAGCCGAGTGGGCCAGATGTTTTTTGAAATGAGCAATAAACACTCCCCCCTACACCACGGGCCATAGCGCGGCCGTGCACCCAGACTAAATAAGACTACTCTGTACCTTGTAGGGCCTGGGGAAGTTTGGTCTGGTGAACCTCATCACTATCAACGCCAACATCGCTCCTCCGTAGAAGATCCAAGCCGTGAAGCTGAAGAAGTCTATCAAGGAGTTGATTGTCCCTGACAGCACCATTGCTATTGCTATGAGTGACTGGAACAGCAATAAACCGGTGTCAGATATAGCTAGACATATGAGTGTTTTGTAAAGTGACTTCAAAAAGACAAATTATTTACGATAGAATTTAGAGGGGAGGCTTTTGGAACATCTTCATTGTCAATAGTTGATGATCATCCAGCATTGATTCAATTTTGAACCTCCAAAATCCATGTGAAATGAAAACAGTTGAACTAATGAGGTCATTAGATAAAGACTACTTCATGTTAATAAAATAACTGGAAACCCTCCTAGTATACAGGTACTGAACCAGGAATATTTAAATATAGGACATACGTCAACTGTAATGCTTACATGGAATATTAGTCCAGGGGCAGGTGTCATCCTCCTTACATGCACATAAGACAGGACCCCCATCAGATGTCCCTCTCTGCTGGCTGCAAAACACAGTCTGCAACATAAAACATTGTTGTCATGAACAAGAAGATATGAAATCTTTTATTATCTAATATATAAAATTCTCGTGTCACAGTGTTTGTCTGCAAACTCCTCCGGAACGACTTCACCGATCGTTATGAAATTTGGTGTGTAAATTCTGTAGGTATGCGAATCGGACGTAAACTATTTCCCGTTTCGAAATTCTTAAAAGGGCTCCGCCCCAGTGGCTCTGGAGTTTCCCATGTTAACCTTATGAGAAATGGAATTAATGAATCTTAACAGCTGTTTCAATTAAACAAGTTGGTTCTGTTCTATGATGTTCAATAGCATTAAAGTTACAAGGATTACCAACAGGGTGCAGCACTATTATTTCTTTTACATTATTTATGACAACAGCTAATTTGCAACCAAAAGGTGAGTGAGCGTAGCGAACGAACTTCAACCTGGAGGCGAGTTAGCGTAGCGAACGAGCTAACCTGAAGGCAAGTGAGCGCAGCGAACGAGCTCCAACCTAAAGGTGAGTGAGCGTAGCGAACGAGCTCCAACCCAAAGGTGAGTGAGCGTAGCGAACGAACTTCAACCTGGAGGCGAGTTAGCGTAGCGAACGAGCTAACCTGAAGGCAAGTGAGCGCAGCGAACGAGCTCCAACCTAAAGGTGAGTGAGCGTAGCGAACGAGCTCCAACCCAAAGGTGAGTGAGCGTAGCGAACGAACTTCAACCAGGACGTGATTGAGCGATGCGAACGAGATCATCTTGAAAATTAAACGCAACGGTACTTTCTTTCCATCGGTCTGTCTTAGGGGAAACCTATAACTTAGGCGATACGAAGTTCGCCGGGTCAGCTAGTTTTTGTTATAAAAAATTACAAATACAAGACAACGATGGTTACACAGGAAAGAAAGAGTACCATGGTTGAAAATAGTTGTGGTAAATTTGCTTTCATTAACACATATGTTTTAGGTCTGAAAATGCATAGTCCATGTAGAATGACAGACTAGATACAATAAACACAGATGTAAAAAGATACTCATTCTTTAAAAATATCATACCATTTACCAAATGGTAAATGGCCAAAAATTTACCAGCACGCCATACAATCTTAGTGGAGTTGCGATTGAACCTTGCTTTAATCAACTGAGGGATGCAATTTCAATTCATTACCTTCCAGCTGCAAAGAGAGTTCCGTTGGCTGAGCCGAACGTTGAAATTGTGACGGACAAAGGCATCAGCCATGCCATGAGGCCGAGGATTCGGTTGCCAAAAGTCTGCAAAATATTTTGATTTCTGTACTATTTGACTAAGAATTAAGTGAATGCACTGTTTTATGTCATAACTCAAACTCAACTAACTTTATTTACCTTTATACAAACATAGAATAACAAATAAACATATGATAATAATTAATAGAAATTAACAGGTGTTATGAAATAAACTGTCTCACAACATCCTCCCTTTTAAGTTTGAAAGTTCTTCAACCAGCTTGGTTTTTGTATGTTTCTCTTTGGACGGTTGTATGGTTCTGTTTGATGTGTATTTGCTGACAAATTTTGTTCACTGTTTTCCTCTCTTAAATAAGGGGCAAGTTTGAGGTGGAATCGATTTCTTCTCACATTCCTCTTATCAGTTTCAACAATATATGAACGAGGGCTGTCCAGGATTTTCACAATCTTGCCATGTCTTCTAAGGTCCACAATCCAAACTGGGTCTCCTATATGAAGAGGATTGAGAGTTTGCACTTTGTGCCTTCTATCATAGTTGTGTTTGTACTTCTCACGATATCTTTCTTCTCTCCCTTTAAGATCCTTTAGATCTGGTTTTCCACAAAGCAAATGTCCTGTCTGAGGCAATGTGCTCCGTAATCGCCTGTTCATAAGAAGCTGAGAGGGACTGAACCCATTCCAGAGGGGTGTCGTTCGATAGGCTAGAAGCGCTAAATAAGGGTCTTCCACATTTTTCTTTAGAATCATTTTGGCGATTTTCACTGCCGCTTCAGCCTCTCCATTGCTTTGGGAAAATTTTGGGCTACTTGTTACATGCTTGAAGCCATAAACTTTGGAAAATGTCTTGAAATCTGAATTTTCAAGGACTTGAAATTGAGACCCACAGTCAGACCTAATTTCTTCTGGAATGCCGTGTCGACAGAAAAAGGCTTTGCATCTCATTATTACTTCTCGTGATGTTAATGACTCTAATTCAGCTATCTCAAAATATCTGGAGTAATAATCTGTCACAGTCAAAAACCAAATGCCTTCAAGTTTGAACAAATCCATCGCAAGTGTTTTCCATGGCCTGTCAGGGAATTGTGTGGGAAGCAATGGTTCATGACTGTTCCTTGAATGTTTAATACAAGTAGGGCATGATTTCACCATACTTTCAATGGCTGAAGAAATTCCTGGCCACCAGACTGACTCTTTTGCACGTAAACGACACTTGGTGATTCCAAAGTGACCTTCATGTACTCTTTGAAGTGCCCAAGACTGCAGAGCTGGCGGAATTACAAGTCTTGAACCTCGTAGTATCATCTCGTTATCAACACTTAGCTCATCCTTAACTGAATTGTACGGTTTTAGGTCATCTCGCAATGATGTCTTAGAAGGCCAACCTTGGATGATTATTTTTTTCAGTTCACGTAAAGTCGGATCTTTATTTTGTTCCTCCAATACTTTAGCAACTATGCAGTCGTTTATATCGATGGATGACAAAACCATTTGAACAAACGCTTGAGTTTCTTCTTCTAACTCACGGTCATCAGTACCTGAAAATGGGAGAGGTGCTCTTGAAAGAGCATCAGGAACTAGAAGCTGCTTTCCAGGAATATAAGTAATTGAAAAATCATATCTCATGAGACGCAATCGAATTCTTCGAATTCTTGGAGACAATTCATCAAGATGTTTGGACTTCAAAATTTGAAGCAGTGGTTTGTGATCTGTTTGTATTGTTATTCTCTTGCCAATAATAAATTCTTGAAACTTTTCACATGCCCAAGCAACAGCTGTAGCCTCCCTCTCGAAGTTTGCATCGTTTTTTTCAGAAGGAAGAAGGCTTCGGGATGCAAATGATACTGGTCGTATAGAACCATCATCTTGAACTTGAGAAAGAGTTGCCCCAAATCAGAATATCGTCCATATGGACTGCGACATTTGACTGGTTGTCTAAGATTTTGTTCATGCATTTCTGAAAATGTTCAGGTGCTGATGTGATTCCAAATGGAAGTTTGAGAAATTTAAAACGTCCAAAAGGGGTAAGGAAAGTAGTTAGATCCTGGGAATTTACATTTAAGGGGACTTGCCAAAAACCACTGTTTGCATCAAGTTTTGAAAACCATTTTGCTCCTGAAATTGAGCTCAGAGACGTTTCAATTTTGGGAATCGGATGATAAGACCGCTGGATGGATTCATTCAACTTTGTTAAGTCAACACATATGCGGACATCTCCATTAGATTTAGGCACTACTACCATTGCTGAGCACCATTCAGTAGCATGCTCAACTGGTGTGATTACATTATTTTGGACCATACTTTCTAGTTCTTTTTTCACTTGACACATTAGGGGTAAAGGTACTGTCCTAGGAGTGGTTATTGCGTATGGCTTTGCGCCATCCTTAAGTGCTATTGTGTAGGGATCAGGAATGACGCCCAGACCACTAAACATTTCATGGTATTCGGTAAAAAAGTCACTGTCTACCTCTGCAACTGAATTAACAAAAGTTAAAATTTTCAAGTCCTGTATTGCTGGACGACCAAGCAAGGGTGTTATGAGTCCCTTCACTACGTATACCATGTGATTTATTTTAACATCTCTGTATTGGATATTAGCTCTAACACAACCTACAGTTTCTAATTTTGTTCTACCAACCCCAAACAACTCAACTAGAGTCGGCTGGATCCTACTTGGATCAACTATGCCAGGGGGAATTACTGTTACATCTGCCCCTGAATCAATTTTAAATGTTTGTGGCTTTCCCTCAAATAGTAATTCTAGTTTCCAGGGCTTACATTTTGACCCATCCCCAAGTGTACCTATGAATACTTTATTATTTGAAGGTCCAAGTTCACTTACTTCATTTTCATCAGTTACTTCCTGTGCTTCTTTAGATCTGCAGACCTTCGAAAAGTGACCAATCTTTTTGCATAAGTTACATGTTGCGCTTTTTGCTGGACACGTGCTTCTTGGATGAGACGGTTTATAACCACACCAGATACATTGCGCTGGGTATTCTTGTTTCTTTTGACGAAACCTATACCGGTATCCTTGATTTTGGTTTGAACTCGATGACGTAGTTGCTTCAATTTGAACTCTTTTCTCATCACATAAATCTGCCTTCTCTTTCTTTACGTTATCTGCATGTCTTATTACTGTAATGGCCTTGTCTAAATTCATCTCGGGATCTAGCAACAAGCGATCACTAAGTTTCTCATCATTTAAACCCAGTATTAGTACCATCAACACCATTTCATCATTAAGTGAACCCCAGTCACAGGTTCTAGCCAAGGAATGGAGACTAACTATAAACTCTTCAACTGTTTCATTAATTTTTTGTTGTCTCTTCAAAAACTTTGCTCTTTCAAAAATTAAGTTCCTCCGTGGAATAAAATGTTTGTCAAATAAATCAGGGTTGCCACCAGCCATGAAAACCTTGAAAAGCGTGAATTATGCGTGAATTTAGGTGACCATGAAAAAGTGCGTGAATTATGCGTGAATTTCGTCATTGGACCATGAATTCTCAAAATCATTATTAACAATTCAGCCAAAACCCCTAAATGTGCTGAATCAAATACTCCGTATTAAAACCATTCTCGAAATGAACACCGAGATAAAACGTCAAAGTGGGAGTGTCGAGATAAAAAGTTTTGTTGCCATGCCACGAACAGAAACGATTGCGTAGTTTATTCAAGGTCAAATCCGATCGTAACCGACGTCTGCCGAGTAGTCTAGAGATGGGAATTATCGTTGTTTTCCGGCAACGGTTATAACGATAACGCACTGCCCAATAACGTGTTGCGGCAACCTGTTATTTCAATAACGATTGCCAACTCACTCGTTGCCGCTATAAACCGTTGTCCGCCGGTCGGTGTTGCGGCGTTCAGTTATCATTGTCGGTTCTCGGTTGATCAGTTCAGTTTTCAGTTGTAGTCGGGAGTCGGGCGTTACCGCGTTGTCCAGACAGGATGCGTTATTCTAGTTCGTTTCAGAAGTTATCGTTGCTCTGGTAGCGTTGCGGCAACGGCACTAATGGCAATGCATGTTTTCGTTTTCGTTGTCCGCGCGGCTTTCCTGCAACATTGTGTAGATAGATACGTTATTATAATAACAGGGAGTTCTCCGCAACGTGTTGCCGCGATAACGTTGCCGTGGCCGCAACACACAATTGTTATTCATCCTGTTATGTTATAACGCCCATCTCTACCGAGTACCGATCTACCGATAAAATCGATGCTTTCGGAGCTAAAACATCGATCACATCGATGTTTGTTCCGAGTTTCTCGTCTGTTCTCTGCACTGTAACAGCCAATTAACCTAAAACCAATACAATTCAGTTACGGAAAACATCAATATTTCATTACTTTTGTTGGCCTAAAAGACCGATGTAACAAATCAAATCATCGGTTCGGTAATCTACCATCGATGTAAACAAATAACTTCGAACATCGATAGAAAAGACATCGATGTTTCGAAAACATCGACAATCGGGATTGATGCTCGCTCTCATTCTCTACTCTCTACTGCTACTCTAGTGTTCGTGTGGAAGGAAATTCAGAGTAACCATAACCTAAAAGTTTTAAACTGATCTGAGTGATCTGAAACTTAGAAACGAGTCAAACGTTTGAAGTAGTGGTGGACACTGGACAGTGATCACTTGTTGCACTCGTGATTCCGTTTTGTGCTTCTTATAATTGATTACCCAACACTCAGTGGAACAAGTGTTCAAATTAAATATTTTTTATTATTGATATATTATACTTCCGATACTTTACAACGTTAAAATAAGAAGTACCTTGCCTTGCCATAAAGGTCAAAATGGCTTGCGCCGGCTGGAACTTAATCGTCTGCTGTGTTTGTTTTGGTCAAATATGTCGTCATTTCAAACTACTGTCAGTGTTTAGTAAATGTGTTACAACGTGAGATTAAGTTTATTTTTTTGGGCCTAAGTTGCAAGAAGTCAATGTTGTGCTGAAAAATGGTGATTTCGTTCTGAGGAAGGTAAATGTAAATGTTTTGTTGAAGCATTAACTAGGTGTTTTCAGTCAATACGAATCTAACTAATGAGATGTAAATTTAATTAAATAATTGTTTTAACTGTGATTTAAACCTGTGTAGGCAAATAATAATATATAAACTGATCCAATCTGAAGAAACATCCTCCTAACTAAGTTTATTTTAACCTTTTCTGTAATGTAATTAATTATTTTTTTATTACTTAATGTAAGTTAGCCTATGTCTAAACTTACATACATTCCATAACTTTTGTTTCGTTCTTAGCTTTAACTAAATATTTATTTACATAATCTTACCTTTTTAGAGTGTTATTATCAGTCAGTCGGTAACCTTTAATCTTCTCAATAAATAAAAGTTGGTTCAGGCCTAACTTAGCCTAGATTCAGCTTTGGATTACAATGTTGTAGGCTAGCCTACTGTGTTACTGTATAAAGTAATAAATTGCATGTGCGTTTTAGTAGGCCTAGATATGGCCCATTACTAAGATAACCGTTTCTTGATCATGTTCTTAACATTTCTTTTTATAGTAGCCTATTATCTTAATTTGATGTTTAGACAGTAAAGTTGTAGGCCATTGCTGGATTAACTTAACTAAGTTAAACCTTTTATGTTTAGATGCAATGTTTTTTAGGTTAGGCCTAGACCTAACTACCAATCCGACTTATTTTTTTATTTATTATTTCTTCTAACGTTTGAATTTATCATTAGGCCTATGATGTTGTTAAATCAGATGTTTCAATTTTTTAAATAATTACATCGTATTATCACACACAAGATTTTTATTAATATCCTTTTTCATCTGCGATTTTACTTTTTTTAGACTGGATAAATTATATTAAATTCTTATTTTTAACTCTAAAATAAACGCATGAAATGTGTTTTATTTGATAGTAGCACACAAAACTATATATTGTAGATAAATTAATGTACAATTCTGAACTAGGCAACACTCTTTTATGGTGAAATTGTGCGAGCATATACCCCATGAATTTTTCAAAACTACCAATGAAAACCTTGAATTATGCATGAATTTTTTTATCTCACTTTGGTGGCAACCCTGTAAATCTAAGACTTCTTCAAATGTTAGCGTTGATTCGGTTGCTAAATTAAAAGATGCAAAAATCTCATCAGCTTTCTCACCTAATGTGTATATAAGAGTGTTGATTTGTTTGTTCTCAGACTCTTCAGATAGCCCAGATGCTGACCGATATCTTTGAAATCGTGTTTTCCATCTTGGCCAATCTGCTGGTACAAAGGAGAAACTAGCTGGAGGTTGAATTACTGAATGAGTGTTTGATACAATGATTGACTTCTTAGTTGAATTGTTGTATTCATTTTCTCTGCTTCTTTCATTTTCATTATCTTCATAGTCAGATTGTTTCCTTCTTGGATTTCTCTTCTGAGGCATAGCTCTAAACCGCTGCCACCATGTACTATTTGACTAAGAATTAAGTGAATGCACTGTTTTATGTCATAACTCAAACTCAACTAACTTTATTTACCTTTATACAAACATAGAATAACAAATAAACATATGATAATAATTAATAGAAATTAACAGGTGTTATGAAATAAACTGTCTCACAACAATTTCACTAATGAGATTATCAAATATTTCAACAGTTAAATATTGTACTCTGATGCCTTATTCTACAATTAAAATCCAGTTGTCTTATTCTAAATGTAAACAATGTCAGTGCAACAGCTGATCAACAAGTCTTATAGCCATTGTGGCCAAATTGTTGTTTAACCTCATCTGGTTGTTGCATGTTTATCTTTTTTTGTTTGTAGAATAAAAAACTTGAGTAAGGCAAAGTAAAACAAGATAGTGTGGCAAAATGAAAGAATGCAGAATTAATTTTTTTTAAGATTCAACCTGCACAGAAATGGTTCTTTTTAGGCAACTGTAAGAAAAATAAATGAATACTTACAACAGCAACCGCCTCTGACTCGACCATTTCTGCCGCAGACATTACGGCTAAGTATGAGATGTTTATCAGCACGTAACAGACCGTCACTAGTGGGATGCCGATGATTATTGCTCTAGGAAGATTCCTGTGTGGAAAACCAGCATAAGTTAGGAAAAGAAATATTAATGAGTTGAACTAAGAAAAAATACAACTACCTATTTACTCATTTGTATAAGTAAATGAAAAATATCAATGAAGTGATATACTTCAGTAGAGCCTCAATTATTCAATGTTCATTTATATCCAACATTCTGTATTCTTCGACCCCCTGCGGATGATCAAGCACTGTGAAATTGTAAGGTATGACTATACAATATAGCGGTTAAGCCAAGAAAACCCCTTTTACCACCCAAACTCAGAAAATTCACGTTATGCTTTAGGTCACTGCAGTTTGTCAACTCCTTATAACTGCATTCTGCATTCCCCTCTGCTTTCCTTAACTAGTTTCAGTGCTATTTAAAACCAATGGCTAAGTGGATGTGTCAGTTATTTTTTGTGGCTGAGGAAGATGGTTGTTTTAGTGAAAACAAACTTTAAATCATGTATAGGTTTTTTTAATGGAGAAACACTCATTTGATTATTTTTAACATGTTAACAGTGTGTTTTTTTCTATTTCCTTTGTTATCTGACCTGACTGCTTAACATATCTTGTCGTAGTTAGTTTAGGTTGGATAATCTTGACTCTACTGTACTTGTGTGGACATATATATATTGTAAATGAATAATTGTTACAGCACTTACTTTGATGGATTTTTTATTTCTTCCGTGACATAGTTTAAGTTGTTCCAGCCGTCGTACGCCCACAGCCCGGTGTAGAAGGCTGTTGCGATGTTGCCAATGGACGAAGTCGTCCCTTGGAACGGCTGTTCTAGATTTTGTGTATTACCTGGAAAGACGTAAGAGTGAAAATTCAATCATTTGAACCTGAGGAACAACTCGTATACCTATATTATCATGTATTTTCTCCATCATATGAACACAACAATGTATTTTATTGTTAAATAAGCTGTTTGTGGTGAACCCACCTGTATGAGGATAGATAAAAGGTAGCAAAATGCATCATCAGAGGGAGCAACTTTTGAACAATCAACCCTTCCCATCAATTTAGGAACCATCCATGGTTTATTGTAGGTGTGGTGTCCTATCAAGCCCTGTTACGTACATATTAACTCCTCATGAGTTAAACACCAAACCTGATCGAGATGTGATTTTAATCCTTAATCTACGATTGTGTTTCTGACTGGAAAAACCGTTTTAAAATCACACACAATCGTCTACTGCACTAGTAGGGTGAGAGGTGTAGTACAACCCCCATTACACTGACTTGTAAACCTTTACACCCGTGTTCAGCGAAACCTGTGTTACCGTCTTTGTTAAGTAATGGTGACATAAATAGTGGTGAGTGAAGATTTAGTTATATTACCCTTGATGTGTGATACATCCTTGTGTTCTTAAAGTAAAGGCGTAGCAACTTTTCCAAGGTATTACAACTCAAAAAAATTATTAACTTTTTTTACCCACCCTATTAATAAACTATGAAAAAATGTTTGAGTTATCAAGTGACTCATCTTAATTTGATAACAAATTGTTCATGAGGTAAGCAATATTTTGTTCATTTGAAAGGTGAAACTTTTTTTAAAGATAAAAATCAGGTCACTCTAGCGAGAAAGAAAATCTGTTACACAAGAGAGAAAGAGGGAGAGAGTAAGAAGGTGACCTGGTCATTGCTCCAACCACTTACTTCCCCCCCTTCCCCCTAATGGGCTATAACTTGCAACTTGCCCCCCACATCCCCTATCAGCACTAACGGTTTACTACCCTTGGTTGAATTGCCAGCTTCCTTTACAGCGTAAGTATCATGTAATACTTTCTTTCTACATTGGAATTTCAAATGTTAATTGTTTTAATCTGAATTGTCTGAAGAAAACGTTTTTTGATAATTTTAATGCAACTTTTAAAATTTACAATATAAACAAGAAACAAATTAACTTACCACTATATTCTAAATTTTAACCACCTTGTTTATCTAAACAGCCTGTTAATTTAGAGTGAAGTAACCGTGATAAATATGCCGTGTTTGTTTTTTAGACGGTATAATCTTTCCCAAAATCATTCAGACAAGTCTAGTCAAACTTTGTTAGAAGAAAGATTTATATCACCATTGCATAATACAGAGTCTTAATTATCTCGTCTTTGGTTATCTGACCATATCTTTGTGTTTTATTTTGGGCCTTTGGCATTTTGAAAGTGTTTTTTTTTTTTAGGGAAAGGTCCTTACCTTGTATTGTCTGACCCTCTCTGCGGAGGATCAAGTATTGTACCAATGATTCACGTGCTGCTTTCATGTGGTGTAACTTTACACTGTAACGGGTACAGACAACCATGTTGCCACCACTGAGTGTACTTATACACACCATGTTTTAGGCACTTCATGCATACAAATACATTTTCGGATTCTTTTAACATGCTGCATAAGACACAGTTCATCAACTCCTCCGTCCTCATACATTCATAGCTCCTACAACCCCAAAGGTCTTACGATGCGAGCAGTACACATATATAGCAATATAGCTTTATCTATATTTCACTGTTACAGTAGTGGTGTACAGTCTAGTCAACAATGAAACACACCTTCTAGTAGTTTCCATGCGCCTCCAATAATGACTATGAGGATGGCGATCAGCTTTGCAGCTGTGAACGCGTTCATAACTCCGGTCGCCAGGTTCACACTGTAGCAGTTGATGTACATGATCACCACTAAAATAAAAAAATTTAAATAAAACATACAATTTTGATTGCCAATTAACATTAACTCATTGTCCAGTACTCAAAAAGAAATTGAACACATTAATTAGAAGTCCAAAATCAGCTGTTTCTATAGCCATGACCATGTATTAAAAGCCCAGGTATCAAAGACAGTCGTATGTCAGATAGTTTAAGTAGGTTCAATAACGAGGAACAAACAGTGAAGGGACTTTTTCAAAAATTTAAGGTCAGTTTGCAAATCTACACACCTAGATGAACAATTTGGTATGTAATATGTGGGGTTGAATCTTAAAACAAAAAGCCTTATTGTTCACAAAGTTTCATGCAGCACATTAATAATATAGATAGATAACCTGTGTAGCTTTGTTACCAAGATCAGCTGTTTAGTTCTATTAAATCAAACTAAATTTTCTTTAACTAAAGAATAAACTAAAATATTTCCTGTATAAAGTAATAAATGAATGAAATGTTTTTTTCCGCAAACTTACATATAGACAGTACAGAGACCAGTTTAACGACAGTGTCGGGTGGTTCACACTCGGAGACGAAGGCTTCAACAGCGTACTTGGCGAAGCTGAGGCAGATGATGGCCATCTGAGAGGGTTTGAGCACCAGTGTGGATACCCAAGAGAACAGGAATGCTGGAAGTGGACCGAACGCGTCCATGAAGTACGCGTATTCGGCACCACAACTCGTGTTCATAGTTCCCAGCTCAGCGTAGGCCAGTGCACCTGAAGAGGTAAAATATTTTTGGTTGGTTAGGTTAAGAGTTTTTAACGAGGAAACAAATAAATTATTTGCTGCAGAAAACAGCTGTTTTGGAGACATGGTTTGTAATAGAGTAAGTAGTGTAATAGAGTAGTTATTTTTATTCCTAGGTTGAAAAAGAATCAGCTGGAGTTGAAGACATCACCTGTGCTTTCTTGTATTTTTACATGCTTATCTCACTTGTAAATTTAACTTTTTTCCGAAGACAATAGCTTTGATTACCATTAAGAAAGCCGTAGGCATGGAATTGTCTTCGTTCATTCTCATATGCAGCTTCGGAGGCCTTTTCCCCCTTGGACAGTAACTAATCCTAACCTACCATGAAGAATATCCATAAGAAAACATCATTTTGTGTAAACATTTTTGTTAACAAATCTAAGACTATCGATTCTTGTTTTTAATGGTGTAAACAAGTGTGGTAGTAAAACAAAGATCAATTTGATCGAGGCGAGAAAACCTATACAATTGTATTATCGTGTACAATTATAAATGTAGTACAAGGTATTGTTTATCAGGTCCGTTGTAAGGTCACGGATCATCAAGCGTGTGCGATGGACAAACATTGCCAGCAGTATCAGCCAGCACGAGAATAGCTGCTGTTCTACACGGGTCTGCTTCATTTACGCATCTCTTTCAATCTCTGTTGTCTTATTTCTGACTTGTAAAAAATAGGGTGTCGACAAAACAGGTTGGGAAGATTTATTGCTACACGTAAATAGCCTTTACAAACTTTTTGTTCCACCTCTACATCCTAGGACCCTAAGATATACCCTAGAACTGTTTTTACACATTACTTCAAGCTAGACCTACAGGGTTCCCGTATAATCATATAGCTACAGCCGTTTGCATCTGGCGGGATTCGAACCTGGGTTTTCAGGGACCAAAGCCCTGCACTCTGCCCCTAGGGGTCTAGACCAGAGCGTCCACAATTTTAACATTGGAGCATTAATTGAGAAACATAATCATTGCAAGTGTACCGGTTTATGATCAAACCAAGTAATATTGTTGTTGGTAGTGTCTTTTAATAATTTAATTAAGACAGCTAGAATATTTTAGTGATATTTTATGAAAACCAGGGTGTAGGCGATGAGTGAGTGTGGATGTGGAATGGTGTGAGATAAACTTTATAGGTTTTTTACTGACTGAGATAAGTTGTTTCTTTTTTAGAACCGTGCATTAAAAACACAATGATAATAAACAGTTGGGTTCAGCTTTGAAAAAACAATAAGCTACAACTAAGTTTTTTTTCAAAATTGAATTGGCAAAAGTGGTGTGATTGTAAATTTTTCACTGCAGTAGCGCTCACCATAATCTCGGAATAAAATGGATAGCCCATTAATACTGAGTAAAAAGCTTTGTGAAAACGCCGTTCCTACCAGGCAAACACCATAAACTACAACTAGCTTGTTTTAAGAGTTTAGGTAACAAGAATCAGGAATAATAGAATATAATCTGGAAAGATTATTTTCTGGCAATGTTTATATACCTTGAACAAGACATAAATCAAACAAAATTGAGATCCCCTTTTAAAAAGCTGAATCCAGAACTCAAATTTAAATATGTTCTTCAAATTATAAATTTTTTGCAATCGGTTATTTTCAAAAGCAAATTCAAGGTAAATTATTCCTACTTTGGAATGTAGACACACAGAGGTAAACCATCCTTAGACAAAGGCAAGGAATGCAGCATCGATATGAAGCTGTGTCGTGCCAAACTAATATATCCAATGCCAGGTAACTTGGCACGGCACCCACACAACAAACATTATACTCTCAAACTACTCCAATTACTTCTTTATAATCACCCCATTAATGTTAATTGCATTTTGTTTTGTGATTTACAATTATTGCCTGTAAGTACAACATCATGCGCACAAAATTTGGATGAAGGCCATTAGACAGGTTTTGTAAAGAGTTGCCCCAACAGCTTTGATATAAATCTATATGTATAAATTCGAACATTTGTGAGTCTGTAACTCTGTATGCTTCTCCTATGAATTACCTAACTGTCAATTGATTGGCTTTTGCTTTTACTTTGGGAAATTGGACCATGAAATGAAAGTTTCTGTTTTATTCCCGATCTCAATCCCTTAGTAGGTACCCCAGTCAGGCATCTGAGGCTAGGAGGTAAAAGGAGGAGCAAGTAGACATCCACATAGGGCCGGTTAGATGGCCAGAGCCCCGGGGCCCTGGGTTCTGAAGGGGCCCGGTCCGGTCAAATGATAAATCTTTTCTGTACATGTAATCTGCTTAAGTAAAAAATAAAAATGTTAGTATAATAGTATATTGTTATATGTATAACAAAACGGCACGGAGGCGGCTGGACACTTAATCAGGAAAATAGAGGGCCCGCGATCGCTCAGCCCAGGGGCCTGTTATGGCTCTCGCCGGCTCTGCTTCCATATCCTTAATGGAATCTGTAGCCTGTTCTGGTGTATATTCATGTGTGAAAATGGGTTATGGAGTGTAAAAATGGCCGTGAAATCCTTTTCCTTTGTGGTCTTCTGTGAGAATCCACAAAAAACACAATATCTTCCAAAATAAACATTTTCACGGCCATGTTTGGACTCCCTAGCCTATTTCTGCACTTTACCCTCACTCATTACATTAGTGCCATAGCCTTCAGTCCTTTGGCGATGAATGTCGTTGGGGTGTACAAGCGAACTACGAATTTATGCGCATTATTTAAAAAGCTGCCCTTGTATTTAATCTACAATTCCTAATAGCATTATTAGAAACATGTGGATATTCATCTCTTAAAAATCATAAAAAACTTGATATAATCATTTTGAGAACATTTTCATGTATATTCAAACAAGTAGTAAAAATTTTAGGATATTTTATAAATAATCAGAAATAAATTTTAGCTGCACATGGAGGATGATGGTTTCCAGATCAATTTCGCACAGGTGCTGTTTGGTTAACTGAATTCTTTTTTTCACTAGTTTGGCTTCTATCATTAACTAATGGATACTGAAGTTGTATCAATAGTCAAAGTTTCTATTCAACTCAGTGTTTCAATCTTGACTGTTCAGTCTATATACACATCTAGACTTTATATACCGGTATCCCTTTAGGAGAAAGTCATGTTTTGAATATTTTTTTTTAACTTGCCTCAAATAAATACTTATATTTTATTGATTTATTGTTTTAAATATTTAAATACCTTAAACTGTATTACCTTAAAGTGTGATGTTTCCCAAAAATCCTACTAAATTTAACAAAAATGATTTTATTTTTCTCAATGGTACATTTCATCTAGAATTTTCTGTCTGAATATCAAACATCTATACATCACTCTAAATTGTTTTCATAGACTTTTTCCTTTAAAGTTTTTAAGTTTGCCTCAAACAAAAAGTATATTTGAATTTATTTTAAGAGTAAGTACTGAATTTTCTGAGGACATTTTTACCAAAGAACAAAAATGATGTTATTTTCAATGGTATGTTTCTGTTAATAAGTTCATTGCGAGACAAAGACAAACTGAGAGTCAAGGATCGGAATTAAATGGCCGGAGACATCACGTGATACCCGAGTGCTGCGCTGACCTAGGGTTAACTAAGTCAATGTAAGGCACATCATCACTTAACACTCAACACTCGACAGCTCTCTTCACTTTTTGTTCCGAGAAGTTAATTCGGTTTTAAAACGTTCAGATTCACAATCAAAATTATTACTATCCATTTTGTTGGGCTTTGACATCATTGTAAATTAGAGATGTAAATTAAAAATACTTTACTTCAACAAGTAAAATTCGTACAAGTCTCTTCCTCCATAACCTGTACAAAAACTCAAATTTGAGAATAAGAATATTGTTTACATTAATTTAATACCAGAAAACAAAATCACAATTTCACATTTAATCATCATTTTTTGTAAATGAATAGGACCTAAAATATTTTCAGTTAGGCTACATTTGACAAAAATAGAAATAGTTTAGTCAGGATCACGAGTTGTCAAAAGCAACACGTGCAATGAATGAAGACAAGTCCAAATTGGCATCAATCCTTGCATGCTTTTTATAGAGGTTGTGAAATTGGAGTGTGAATTTGAGGAAGTAATTTTTCAATAGGTGTATGATTTTTTCCTATTTAACATTATTCCAAAGTGGGATAAGAAACTAGCCTATGTCTGCTATACATATAACGTACATAAATGAATAATATAGAGTAAATAGCGCTATTAAATATTGGATACAGCAAGTGTTCCAATCTATTGCGAACCAAAAAAAGTTATATGTAAACTTCTTGCATCCTTAGTAGATTTATAGTACATTATGACCATAATTTACACATAAAAAAGAATTATAATTATTGGTGCAAGCACAATTATACTAAAAGAGAAAAGTGTGCGTTTTCTAATTGAAATTAACAAACCCAAAAAAAACCATACAATTTGTGAAAAAAATGAAACAAAAAAATATGATATATGAAATTTTAACACCTTATTCTTCCACAATTTGGAGTAAGGACATGGGAGATATCTTCCAATAGCGCATGGCCTATAGTTTTTGCTATCTATCAATGAACAAGTTTTACCCTAACAAGATTGTGTAATCCATTTTTCTGATTAAAATGTAAAAAATAAAACCAATAGCATCAACAACCTATTAATATTCTCAACATTCTCAACTCTATTGGCTGTTCTATAGAGTTTTTTTTCACCAATAGACACCACATATCCCCAGATTTATATTTAAAACAAAATGATATACAAGACATCAGCTGATTCTTTTTTTTCCATTGTGGATTTAATTTAGCACCACTTAATTTGTAGGAGCATGAAAAGTCTTTTACTATTGGTGGACCCTAAGTTTGATGATGTCCAGTACAATTATGTTTGTATTGTTGAAGGAAGAATGAATGTCCCGTCTTGTCTATTGACCTACCTAAAAGCGACAAGACGCCGCATGCTATCCAGATGACGAAACTCATCCCGACCGATCCCGTGCGGATCAACAAGCCAGACGGCGATACGAAAATCCCAGACCCTGAAACACACAGTGTTGAACATAACAAATGGGAATTCTTCTGAAAATTTCCTTGTACTATCTTAGCATTAACTGAAGAATTACAGTAGGTACCAAATAAGTAAATCAAACTTTAGTGCCTTCACGAGGGTCATAAGCAGTTGACACAACCTGCATGACGATATACACGAGGTTTCCAGTGTTGTCAATAGCTTGACCATCTTGCATAAGACCCTGTTCTGTACTATGGATGCAACTTGCATTTAGTATACATCAGACTCTAAAAAGTCAATGCTATTAGGCAAGTTGGTGGCTCAGTCGGTATCTTGAAGAACTATGGCAGCGATGTTGTGGATTCTCGTTCGGTGCTCGCCACTTAATTTTATCCGTGCAGTTCACTCTACTGTACCAACTTAACCCTTACCTTAAATGCATAAACCCAAGGACTGTGGAATGACAAATGCATGGTTAAAAGAGGTTGCTGACTTCTCCAAAAAAGTATAACTTATACCGGTAGGCATTGTAATTGTGAACAACCTACCGATCATAGTTCCGACGATTAGAGCCACCCCACTGAGGAGTCCCACCCGTCTCTGGAGGTGAAGAGCGTCGTCCGGAGTTGTGTCCGTCCCCTCCAGCTGGTCCCCGGCGTCGGAACCCTCCCCCGCCTCCGTCCCGACACCCCCGCAGCCTGTGTCCCCGCCATCCCCGTCCAGCCCACACCACTCCTTGCCACCCCGCACATTGTTTCCTGCAATAGAAAACAATTGTACACTTGTAAAATGAATTGTAATCACTACAGTAAAAGGTTTTACCATGAACTAATGTTCTGAACAGTTTAGGCTTCTGATACCTGCATTGGAATACACTGTTGTTAACAGTTGTCCAACATGTGCTTAGGATTTACGCTCTTTTAATAATTGGTATTGAGACTTAGAATGCACCTTTTGTTCCAAACACACACTGTAACACTAGATACTGGTACCTAAAAGAAACACAAAGGAAACTCACATTTTATTAACAACTAATTTTGGCTTTAATTATTTAAGTTTCAATGGAGTTTTGATTTATTGAGCGAAGCGAGCGTAGCTCTTTGGGATCAACTTCAATGCAACAAATAAAGCAACATCACTCAATAACGGCAGAAAACATTTCAGCTAAACTTAACAAGATTACTTAGACTAATAGTGAGATGGTTAATAAACAAACAAATTTCAATTAGATAATGCTAATGCAATTTAAAACGAACTTAAAATTTCCAAATTTTAACATTAGGCTTATGGGACTAAAGTAGCCATATGACAGTTTTTTGTTTACAAGAAAAATGTAAACAAGAGAATCATAAGGTATTTATGAACTTTCTAGACTTTTCTT
Organism: Macrosteles quadrilineatus; assembly: GCF_028750875.1. Lineage (NCBI taxonomy): Eukaryota > Metazoa > Arthropoda > Insecta > Hemiptera > Cicadellidae > Macrosteles > Macrosteles quadrilineatus. Next base: position 71,376,084 of record NW_026542597.1, read on the forward strand.
TTAAACGTTTTTAAACCATGAACCTTGTGTTGCCAGCTGATTAGAAACAGCCAATGTTAGAAATCAGGATTTAATAAGCGATATATTGAACCGAATCGAAATCGATATTTAATCCGATAATACATCACAGGTTATATTATGTTGAATTACATCGACGGTGCAGTAAGTTATTACACTTATTAATAAAACGCAGATTGAACACTGATCTAATTTAGGCATGTGGGGAAGGTAGGTCGGGGTTTATGAGTATTCGTGACTAGATTAAGTGTTTTGAAGTAAGGTTAGATTAGGAAGGTAAAGTGTAGGTTATCTAAGGGAGTATGTTTTATCTATGGTTATAGGTAATTGATCGAGTTGTTTATTTGTGTTGCACCAAATTAACTGATAATATTTTCCTGGTCAAAACTACCATAATGTACTTTTGGAAGAGGTATCTGAATAACAAGATGTAGTAAAAACAAATCTGAATTATTATAATTTTAAACAATAAAACCAGCATTAGTACATCTATTGACTTTTTTACATTTAGTTACTTATACAAATATCAAATCACGTTTGTTCCGCTCAACTGGCTTTCACCTCTCTGAAAGCAACCCTAGTTATAATGGAAATTTTAACCTGGCAATAATAGTCTACATAAACATTGTTTTCACAGTTTGTTTAAATTAAAACAGCATGTTTGTTTACATTCTAATTTATATCAAATAAATATATTATTAAACATTGGTTGAACTGTGTTATAATAAAGTTTGCTAATAATTGCCTCAGTACTTCGGGGATTAAGTTTTGGTAGGAGAGAGCCAAGTAAAATGATCAAAGTATTTGATCAAAACTATTTTCCCTTATATCGAGTAATATTCGGTGTAATCTTTGTTCAATCAATAGTAACAGCTGATGTTTTTTTTCCTTTGTACTGTATATTATAATTTGCTAGTATACTGAGGATGGCTTGTTATTAACAAATGATCTTTTGTTTACTCTTTTCTTGTTATTTTGTTAAACCAACATAGTTACTTGGCAACCCATAAAACCAATGTTAAATTTAAAAATTTTCAAATGAGTTGTGCAGTGAAATACAAATTTTCCTGAGGTAGTGGCTGTCGTCAATCAAGTTTTTAGGCCAGAAATAAACTGTTTACAAAATTTGAAGGAAATCATTGATGCCGTTTTCAAGATCTTTGTGTAAGCATACATACAAGCATACATTGTTCATAAGAGTATAGGATATACTTCTTCATAATTTGTGCAGAAAAGTATAACTATAAGTGCTCATTATTGAACAAAATTTGAAGCTAGAAGGATGTACCTATTAAAAGATTGTTTCTCATTTAAAAAATGCTTACAAGTAAGTTAGTTTACTGTAAAAAGGTTTAAAAATTATCTAATTTTACTGTTAGCCTATGTTTTAATTTCCAGTTTTCACTAAGGAACAAAACGGTGTCAGAAAGAATGCAGTGAAAGGTCTTATTTTACTTACAAAATGAGAAAACTCAACTCATTAAATAATCCCTACAGTGCTTTTAATTCCTCGTCATTTACAAATGTAGCGATAAAATAAATCTGTTAGCTAAGAACTTATTTTTCAGTACCTATATGAGCTAATGGTAACAGGATGTAATTAATTATTTTGGTTTAAGATATAAAGCTGTAAATTTAATTTAGTCATTCACCATTAATTTCTAGCTCACATTCATGATTCAACTCAATCTGGATCGGATGGGTAGGCATTCAGAGGAGAGGCGAATGTAAGTAAGATGAAAAAGAATAATGAAAATACTTTTCAGCTTTATAACTCCCCTGCAAAAAAATATCTTTTGCAACCCTGAATCCCATATCTATCAATGTTTTATGTGCTTATTTGATTCCCAATCAACTTTTCAATCTTCAATTGTCCCTGACCAACTGACTCTTTTCATGTAACCGAAATTCAATTGGTAAATATGTGTTCTTTATTTGCTTTTCATTCACAAGTGACCACTACTACAATCTTCGGTCTAATGTTTTGTTTAATTATATTTTGTCACTAATGTAGGGCCTATAGCAAAATCATGTTTTTACTCTTGAAAATAAGCTGAGAATTGGAGATTACTTTTAAAACTTGTACTTCATACTAAATAATAAGTGTTGTTGACGTTAAGAGGGTTCTACCAGGTTCTAATGCATCTATGGTACAAGCTCCCAAAATTCTAAAACAAATTTGTTTCCAATGATTGTGTGCTTGTTTTTGTGCTCTTAACATATCAGAACTTGCAATGGGTGGAGCCAAAATAATGTTTTAACTATTATTTAGAAGCTAAAATCGCATGAAAAAGACTAGGCCTACTTTTATGGATTTTCCAAATGAAATTTTGTAAACAATTACGAAGTTTCAGTTCAGCCAGTGCATAGTTAAGATCTTTGTTAATTTTTTACAGTTTCAACTCGATAAACACTATAATAATGCCAGGAGGTTCTTATTGTAGGACCATGTTTACATGGTAAACAGCGGGCGGATGGAACCCTCTTAAGAGGAGGGAGTTTTACAGTAGAGAGAAAGATCCTTTTGCTTTAGAATCTTAAATGTTTTGCGGATAGACCTATACCATAGTGTGCTACAAATTATATGGTTAATTCATATAGCTAATATCCATTTGTATTCAACAGGATTTGAACCCAGACCTTCTTGAGAGAAGTTCCATTACCTCTATACCAGCCACGTCCATGTTTCATACAAGATTTGGAATAGCAAACTCCAGACTTCCTAAAAGTAAGTAGATTCAAATTGAAGGATAAAAGCCGCCATCAAACATCGTTTACACTACGGATATCAGTATTGACAGCTAGAACTGACAATAGTCTGCTGGCTCAGCTGAGAGCTCAATATTGCCACATGCTTTATTGCTAGGATTCCGTCCGTGCGCAAATGGCTTCCATTCACATCTCCTTCCTATTCATCCCTCCGAGCTGTCTCGGAACGTAAATAGATATGTCAGCTGCAAGTTCACGCGAAGATATATTTCACTTTTGCAGATAAATCATAGAGTTGGCGTCTTTGAGCTTGAAAATCTACTAATTTCAATACCGTACACATATGTTTTTAATTAATATATGTTTGCAGTTATTTCTTACTTGAAATCTGTATATAAGTTGAAGTAATTACAGGCTTGTGGTTTGCATGTGATGCGCTGTCGGCCCAAAAGATAGTTGTGCCCCTCTCCACCTACCCTTCCTTTTTCTCTTCCTTGTGCTCCTAACAAACCTAAAACCTCTTGCACCTCTGGGCCAAGGCTCATAGGGCCCATTTTTTGCGGCGTCCCTGAGTAAATATTTCCTAGCTCACAGTTTAAAGTAGGCCAGTTACTACGTAATACGAGATCAGTAACTACATCTCTTGGCTATCCAAGATGAGTGTGGGTGGTGAGACGATCTGCGAAGCTACTGACTAAGATCAGCTGTTTATTTAGTTGGGATCATTTATTAAAAGGCCAATGATCCAAGTCAGCATAATGGCCCTATTAATACATAGTGATCAAAGTATCGAGAATTAAGAGAGAAAATACTGTATAATTTAAATGTAGCACACTGTATGTGGCTCATTGAACTGTATTCTAGTTGAATAAATTGGCTATATAAAATATCTAATCTGGTATCTAAAAAAGTCAAAGGTTTAGTGAAATTGTGATAAATTATAGTCAGGACTTTACTTATAGAAATTGGTGAAACAAAGTTAAAAATCTACTTGAAGCTATGACATTCACAGCGTAAAACAGAGGAAAAAGAACGACCGATGAAAAATGAACTAGCAGTAACAGAGTTTGTGGTTTCAAGCGATTAAAAATATAGTTGAAAGTTTACAGAAATATTGCTAAACAACTTCAAACAAAACTTTTCAATGAAGCAAGATTGATGATACATTGTTGTTTAGCTTGCTTTGTTGAAAGTTTCTCGAGTTTATTTTTCATTAGTTAATCTGACATTGACCACATTGTGTTATTTTAGTTTTAGTTTATAAACCAGACTGCTGTGAATATAATACAATGCAGCTGTGCATTGAACTAGTTTAGTTGGGTTGGTGCCAGAGATATATTGTGACCGTAAGGTAGGGGTGTGCGAATAGTGATTTTCAACCTCGAGCCGAGCCGAGCCGAGCTTTTTCAAAAATTTTCGAGCTCGAGCTTTTTTGAGCCGAGCTTTTTCTAGCGTCGCTTTATCTAAATTATTAAACTTTTTTTTCTTAAAAAAGTGCATAATAATAATTTTTCAGTCAAGTTTTAAATAAACACAATTTTATTTTAATATGTTTAAAAACATTGAGAATTGTCAAGCCATGAAATAGTAGATAATCACGATAAGAACTGAACTGAACTAAATTAAGATGCAAGAAATAAAAGGATAATTGAAGGCCTGACGAGATATGCAGTGCAGACTGAGACAATACAATCAGATTGTCTTTCATAACAGAACAGCAACGCGACCTTGAATGACGACAAAACAACTAGCAAGTCGATTACATTATTATGTATATTGTAACTACTATGAATATTTATTCTATTTTGTATAAATAAATACAAAATAAATTTAAGAACACGGTGATTATTCTTGTTGTTTTCATGCACAAAATATTTTAGTTTTATCAATTGTATTAATAAAAAAAGAACATAGTTGGTTTGGATCCAAAAAGGTGGAGAGACCAAGTAAAAAGTAAACTTATATATTAAAAAAGATATAATTGACATATGGAGGAAATAGACCAAACACTAAAATTAATAGAATAACACACAAAGTAAACAAGTTATGAAATAAAGAACACTATGAATTAACACTGTCACTCAGTTTTGTTATCTAGAAGGGTCGGGGAACTAATCAATAAATAGCCAAAACAGTTTCCTCCCTTCTTGCAGTCTCACCACCACCCCTCCCCCCTAAACCGGGAGGCCCAGCACTTTGTCCTTGAAACACTCTAGCCTCTGAAACAATAAACCCTTACACCCGTGTTGCTGTTTTGACAACAGGTTTATGAATGCGATCACTATTTTTTTATTTTCCAGAATTAACTATCAATTATTATTATTTGCAAGTTACAAATAGGAAACTACATCACATTTATGGTATTCAATGTATTTTATAGAATAAAAATGTTTGT